>NW_009649190.1:2942762-3045915 GCF_000708025.1 Charadrius vociferus | reverse complement strand
TATCAAGGCAAAATCTATTTAAATTTAAATATACAAAAATATGTGAGCCACTTAGAATATATCTGCAGAAATTTAAGTATTGACACAGTGTATGATATTTAATCCACGCTTCCTTGTCTTCCCTTTATCATATGTACTGCATCCTCACTCCCATGTTACGTTCAGCGTTAGGTGGGATTATTGTGAACAGTTCTGCTAGGGCAAAGCATCGGGACCTTTCCAAAGAGTTAGTTTTTTGTACAAGTGTTGAAAGGTTTGGTGTCCTTGGTGGTTAGAGTCTCTGGTACGGTTTTCTCTGAAAACGCCAAGTGCATTCTAAAATTACTTGCAGTCCTTCCTAAGGGGGAATGTTAACCGCTAGTGAATAACCCTTTTTCTTAAGATCCTGGTGAATAGCGAAACTGCTCTGCTCTCAGTTTTCTTATAGGACCAAAATACAGATTTACTGAACTGTCAGGTACAATAAATGCTAGCTGTAGATCATACTTTATTCAGCTCAGGCCAAAGCATTTGATGTATAATGTAGTGCCATAGGTTGTGCATGCACACAACATTTTACAGATGAGTATTTGTCTCTCTCCTTCAGCTGTCAGCCCAGATACATCATCATATATCATTATCACTTGTAGCAATGACACTGGAACATCTTGAGCAGCAGCATACTTACCGTGCACATATAAATATAATATATGATAGTTACCTCCCTGTGGAGTATACCTAAGGCATAGCCACCCCATTTAAGGATTAAAATAGCTTGCTTCCTTCTTTTATCATAAATAAGCCAAATTTGTATTGGTGCTTCACTTGTTCAATTCATGTATTCTCCTTGTTGTGAAAGGAGAGTACAAAGGTGTCCTCATACTGCACTGACAGCTAAAGGTATCATTTGCAAGTAAGTATCCTTTAGAAAAGGGAGTGCTGAATTAGCAATGGGGGAAACATGTACCCAAGGAATTTAAATTCTCAGATTAGATCAATTTCATATCTTACAAGCTGAGAAGAAAAAAAAAAAAAAGTTTTCTAAATTGCATACTTCTTAATTTTCTGAAAGACTACCAGGCACTGAATGCCAGGTTTTGGAAGGTATTTGGATGCCCAAAGATCCAAATAGCTTAACCTTTGGGTTACAAAGGACATCTAGCTACTTTGACGGGCACAGAAGAAGGAGTTGACTTTCAGTTTGTGTTAGGCATCTAACTTAGCTCCTTTTGTTAGTCATGCAAGGCGTTTATATGCATTTTGGAGCACCAATTAAAATAAAATGCATTTTAAGAATTTTGCTTTCAATCTCCTGATGGGAGACCCCTGTCTGACCTGCTAATGTGTCTGAAAATCTGGTCCCCGATACAGTCATTGAACTGTCAGGAACATTGTTCCATTTGCTGCAGACTCTCAGCATACTCCAGCGTACTCCAATGGTAACATTCTCTGCACTTGAACTGTCTTTGTGCATGTGGAGGTTTGAATGAATTCTATGGTTTTGAAATGCTCAGTGCTAAGTGTTGGTACTCTTGCATCTCTTAATTGTTCCCAGTTACTGCCAGTTACAGGGAATTGTTTGCTTTGGTTTAGAGAGAATATGGATGCTTGTCCAATGGATACCGAAATTAAAACCATCAAATAAACCATCGAATTAATTTCCTATGAAATACTGAGCAGTAGTTAAATAGCAAAGACTTTGTAATAGTAATAGTCTGTCCAACAGACTACTGCAATAGTAATTGTCGTTGGTTACAAAATTATATGTGAAATATTAATTGTACAAAATGCATGTTATGTTGATTGTAGCTATCCAAATAATGATGAACAGGGGCTGTAATCTTTATTCCTAGTTTTTTTCAAGTGGAACCACCCGCTTCTGTGACTGAATAAAACTTAAGCAGACAACGAGTAAACATTTTAGAAACGAGAAATTTTATATTTTCTAGTAAAAGATATGCTTATTTTTCTATAATATCCTTTATTGTCCATATAGAAGTTCCTAAGGACTAGAAGATCAGCTGGACAGGAAAGAATGAAGGGAGAAGTGCACCTTGCTGGTGTGAAAATGTAGTTCCTTAGGTCTTTTCTGTGTCTGTGTGTTTGTTCAGTCAAAGAATAAAGATTAGAACCAGTAAATTAGCTTTGCAAGTGCAGTTGGAAGTAGAAGAAGAAAGAAGGTAAAGAAGAAATATTTGACTTCTAAGATAGAATAGAAATTAGATATATTTTATAAGCTTATATGTAAGTATAGTAACTCTTAAAATATAATTTCATAATAATCTAATTTCTCAAGGATTTTGTAAAACCTTTCATTGACCCTCTCAACTCAGAAGGATGAAATCTTTTCCCTGCTATGAGCAAAGTAAGGTTAGATTTTCACACCTGTATTAAATAATTCAAAGTAATTGTGCAGGCTCAGGAAAAAAAATCAATTCTTTAAATTGTTCTTCCTAAAATTATTTTTCTGATGTTGTAGTGCTCAGACTGAGAGATGTATATTGTGTTCTTCATCTGTTGGTGTTTCTGGGGAACAGTATGCCACATTTTTCCAAACAAAAGGAAAAAAAAACCCACCTTTGTAGAACTTAATGAAATGAAAAGCACCAGAACACATCTTACGCATAATAAACTGAAGATTTAGATATTTTGTTTGTGAGTAAAGCCTGAAAATTAAGGGAAAAACAGTTTATTTGATGGAGTATTGAAACAGAATCAATAAAAATGAAGATCAAAGAAAATGCTGAGGCAATGTTTTAACAATAACATTTATCTGTTAGGTTTTCTCCCCATAGATCTATTTCAGACCTAAGGAAGATGGGGAAGGAAAATAAATGTAAGTTTTGGAAAAGTGACCTGATCAACTCCGTCTTTTCATTGAAATAATTTGAAACCTGAGCTCTGCAACCACAAAGATAAGATAGGAGCGTTAACCAGGTGTCAACTCAAGAAGGCATCAGGAACCGTTGCACTTGCAAAGCAAAAGTGGTTAAGCAGCTGTTTTGTGGAGATCTCTGCCCTTAGTTAGCGATTGAGTTACAAATTTGGTGGATTGAAATAATTTTATTATAAATAAATGTCTTTAATTATAAGTCCAAATCTAAATCAGCTAACCTTTTTGTGGAAGATACTATCCTTAGGAGAAGGGTGTGTTTTCTGTACTGTGTAACAGGTTGAGAGATCAGAGATTAAAGCTCAGCTGAATGACATCCTTGTGTCCATTTTGGAAAATATAATTCCACTTTTGCGTTTGATATCCCTGGCTCTCTCCTAATTCAAGTTTTTAGGCACTACAGAAGGGGGACTAAAACTAAGATTGAACATTTTAAGTGGTTGAAATAATATTCATGGTGGCCTGCTTTGAAAATCATTTTGATGACTTTACTTCATTTGGTCTTTGCCTGAACAAATGCAGCAAAGTAAACTGGTAGATAACAGTCTAATGCAAGTGATATCCAGCTGATCTCAGAATGCGAAATAATGCTTCAAAGCAGGTGTACTGCAAATTGCAAGGAAACGAATCAAGAATAGGATGGGAAGCTTTATTTACTTTTTTGTGTGAGTTCTTGCTTATGGGGCGTATACCTGACTTTACTGTTATTTTGCCATAGCCACCTTGTATTTCACTGAATCCTAATGTTTAGAGATGGAAAGTGTACTTGTTTTAAGCCGTGAGAATTTCAGGACAGATGGGCGAACAGAGACCATCCCTGACTTGCATTCTTTGAATACCATCTGGTTAGCAAATGCGAGCAGGACAGAAGAAACATATGTTGCTTAGCTGGCCCCGTGTCTTGCCAGCAAACACAGTAGACTGGCATGGTCCAGGGATGCATACAGCCAGTGTTGCAGGAACAGTGAAGATCTTCACAGGTGTGAGAAGTTCTCACCAGTAGTGAAGGCAGCTATAGAAAGATTTAACAGTCCTGCCGAAATCCCAGGCAGCTGTTGATCACTGAGCTGCATGTGGGACATGCAGAATATGACTTCTGAGTTCATCTTGCCAACACTGAGTGCATCCAGGCTCTTGTTTAACTAACATAAGGTGAATTATTACCCGGATTTGAAGTAGGAAGGCGGCTTTGTCTGGATTGGTAGAAGAAAAAAAAGTGCGTTAGACTGTGTAAGGCAAACTTTGTTCTAGGCTACTGCTGCCATCTGCATCAGGGAGCCCAATTCCCTGACAAACTGGAACTGAAAACAAACAGAAAAACATGTCTCTGCAGGAAGGTGAGGGAAGAAGCTGGTGCTCCTACTACCTGGTTGATTCCCTGCTTTTTCCGTGTCCTCTTAACGTTTTTTCCAAGGGTCAAATCAGCGCAGATGCATTGCAGCCACCGTGCAGCTGGGTGCCAGCGGATGCCCAGCCTCCTGCCACAACACAGACATGGCTCACTGACCTCCACCGATGGCCCAAAGGTGGTGGAATTGCCCTCTCTCTACCCACTCGCTGGTAAATTCATGCCCAAAGGCGAACAAGTCTTAGCAGGGGTGTATAGAGTGGGTTAGTGAAAGACTGATACCAGCCTTCACGGGGCACATTAGATTACGAAGGAAAGATGTGTGAGGTCAGCTCAAGCCAGATGTTTCCTAAGAGCGTGATTTGATTAAGGGCGGGCTGTGGCATAGCTTAGATGGGGCAAGAGATGGTCTGGACAGTTTTGCCATTAATTTAAGTGGGAGCACAGTCTTCTGCCAGCCTGTAAGCCTTATCATTTATAGTTTGTGATTTTGTCATTAAAGCGAGCTGTTTGCTGAAGCTCAGAGGCAGAATTTCTATCGATTATTATATAGCTAGTACTTTATCTTGGCGTCTTGTTTAAATATAAGCTTGTTTATTAGCTGTCAAGCAGCTGTGCACTCAAGTATATAAATAGCATTAGGAAAAAATGCATTTAACTTTAAAAAAATCTAAATTCGCTTCCTATGTGAAAATAAATTTGCTTTGAAGATTGTTAGTATTCAGCAGATTAAGCTGTTTCATTTTTGTCAGGTTTTCACTTTACTACCTTTTTAACAGCAAGATAAAATACCCATTGAAAGTACAATCATAATGAAATGGTGCAATATAAATAGATGACTTTCATCGTAATGCACTGTTTTTAGAAATGTTCATAATTTAAACAATTATGTTCCTTGACTTCTCGCCAATTAAGTTTAGTCATCTAGGGACTGTGAATTTTAATGAGAAAGCTGAATGGTCTTTTGCAGATATGATCTGTTGGCAGGGACACAATCAAACAAGGAAAGATTTAATCTTTTCTTTTCTCCTTATTTCTTTAAGTATCATAAAAAAGATAAGAGAAAAAATTTAAGTGGCAGAAGAAACAAAACCGCTGTACAGAAAATGCTTTATAGCCTCACGTAGATTGAATATATTAAAAAAAAAAAATCTTTGCTTGCCCCCTTGAAATCAGGGTGATAGGCTTGAAAGATACACGAGATGTTAAACATACCTATGAGAAAATTAAAATTAGAAGCAAACTGTAGCCTATAGCTGTTACACTCTGATTATTCAGACAGTTCTAATGAACCTTTTCACAAAAATTTTGGATCCAAAATCATAAAGAAAAGAAAATAAATTAAATAGGAGTGACATAGATACTTCAGATGGTAAACTGTGGTCCATGTGTCTACCTTTCAATGGACGAACCAGAACCCCCCTGGGGATTAGAATTAGATTAGCTAAATGCCTAACAGCTGTCTCACAGGCATGAGACTAGATAAAGCAACCAAGCTGTAAATCTGTGCAAACTGCATGAAAGGCTACATAATGCAAATTGATTAGTTTAGGACTTGCATTAATGTGGTTGTGAATAAAAATAACCCACCGACAAATCCTCTCCTAATTTTAACAGCTACGGAAGAGAAAAACTTAACAGATGGATTATTATGAGGTATGAGTCTACAATGAATTTACATTGGGATCAAAGAGAAAACCTGAATTACTAATCCCCATGAAGTAAGAGTTCTAATCTCTGTGCAGAAAGGCAAATATTTGAGGTTTTAACTTGGACTGATAGGCAGCTTTCATGGAATATCAATGCCCTTTGCATTTTGTAAAAATGAAAAATATGAACACCGATTGGTTTACATTCAAAGATGGAATATGTGACGTGGTACACACCTCAGTAGGTAGATCATAAATTATTGAAACATGACCTATGGTAACTATTAGGAGGAATTAGTTTTCTGCAGTTTCAGGATTATAACATTTGACATTAAGAATGATAGGAGCATGACTTAATTGTTTGATTTTCTTAAACCTACAGAACCTATTGTTAAATCTATTTCATAATATCTCTTGTCTACTTAAAATTGTACATCTTTTATTCAGTAGAATTTTATACAGAAAAATAAATACCATTTAATGAGCACTTAATTTATAAGACATTTGTGAGCTGTAAAATTTTATGTTGTAACTAGTCAGGAGATAATAACCATGAGACGATAAAAACGCAGTAAGATCAGTGACCTATATTCTTTCTTTAAATGCTATCCCTTCATATCATCTTACTCTTTATGTATAGACTGCTACATTAATATTAATGAGAATTTGTTCTGTGCCATATACTGAAAGAAAGTGAAGTCTCATCAGATTGTCAGGCTCTTGGCTGCAGTGAGACTAAAGGCAACCTTCTTGTATGAAGCACTGCGTTCTCAAAGCTTTGGGCACAGAGCAGCGTGCCAGTGCGATGTTTTTGAATGTAGATAGATAGAAAATTGTTCTGCCTATTTTTAGAGTCAGCCGGAAGTCACATAGCCATAGTTTGCATAAAAGTAAAGCCTAAGGTAACAGGCAAGATGTACTGAATCAGGTGCTAATGCGGTCACATACCTTCTGGCTAGGTAGAGCACGAGCAGAATAAATTCATGTATACAGTTTCTCTACACTGTTCCCTAAGTGCCCACAGCCACGGAGCACATTGATACCTACCCCACCTACCTGCAATGAGAATTCACCATCTAAGATGTTCTCTGCTATTACCCCTGTGAGAAGTGATACAGTAAGTTTTATGTGGTTTTTAGAAATGCATGTTGTGACTAAGCTGCTGTAAAACACCGTTTTTTAAATCACTTGTTAACCCTGGAGTTGGGTTATTCACCCAAGTCAAGAAACATTACCTTGAAATTCGTATTATGTTCATAGGGTCTTGAACCTAGAAGAGTATCATAATCCTTAAATACAGGGCACTATTGTAATAGACCTCCTGTAATCCCAGTTCTAAAGCCAGTCCACTATATATATGATACTTAAATGCTCATTTGACTTGAATAAGATTTCCCTCAATGATAACAGTAATCACTGGTCTCTAGAGAGTCCTGATCTCTCTGATCCAGCAGGCACTGTATTAATACAATATTTCAGTTGTTTTAATATGAAGAAAGAAGTACAAAGTTGTATTTCAACTGTCAAAATTTTACTCGCACAACTAAAAATCAATACAATTGTGATACTTTGGATTTCTGTCAGTGCTTCTGCGACCCAGGAAGAAGTTGTTAATTTTGGATTGTAACTCATGAGTGGAAAAAAAAAAATTAGCACTTCAGTACTTATTGAGGATGACAGTTAACATTACTGTACATCAAACCTTATTGTAACCTGTTGGATTGAGTATTTCTGTACTCTGCTTCTGTTGAGGAGGAAACGTAGTCTTCCACTTCTTAGAAGAGTGCTTAAGCCATCAGCATGCTCAGTAATGGCTGGGTATCTGGGCTCTTGTTCACTGTATTTTGGGGGGTAACTGAAGCAGTTCAACAATTTGGTGCAAATTCATGAAGATACTTCATACAGGTAAAACTGAATTTTGGCATGGAGTTCATCCACTTTGGCATTCATTACAAAAAAACAAAACCAAAACCTCAAACCCAAAATAATATGGAATTTGTGCAAACAAAATACTGTGTTTTGTTCTGAAGCATAGATTGTGCATCTATTGCATTATTTCAGCACATACAGCAAATAATTTTAGAAGCCATAAAGTGCTGTAACCTTTTAAAATTTTGCATTACTCAACTCACTGACTTTCTGTAGCAGTGAATTACACAGGTAGCTATATCTCATAGACTATTTTTTCCAAGAATCGGTGATTTTTTTGTCTTGTCACAGGAACTCAGTCTGCTATAGCTGTATATCATCACTGCTTTCTTCCTGGTTAAGCTTTCTGATCAAGCTCCAGGAAAGTAATAGAAAATTACAGCCCATAAAGCACTAGGCATTCAGGCCATGTTACAAAGAAATTGAAAGTGAACTAACAGGAAGTTATTTCCTAAATACAATTTCCCTTTACAACAGTCCTTCTTTCAAGGGCATGTTAACAGCGTCCAAGCAGAGGACTGAGATTTGAAGTGATGGGTGGTATCTCACCCCTAGCAAAGGAAGTGAAGGAAACAAGAAAAAGTCTATCTCACCAAATATTTCACAAGTGAATTAACACCTTTATGCTCTTCATAAATCCTTTATTGTGCTGAAGTTTAGTGTGACTTGGTATCAGGAAATCAATCAGCTTTATCATGTGGGAAGGCTGGAGCAAAACACAGACATGCATATGAACTTCCTTTTAAAATTCTTATTTACTTAACCCACTACTATAGGAAAAGGAATACTTTAATTATGACCACAGAGCTGCAGTGGCAAACTGTGGTGAATGGCAAATGAAAAAGTAGAGTATGTCCTCTGCTGAAGGTGAGGGGAAGATATGCACAGATAAATCAAGCATGATGAGACACCACCTGCAGCACTGCGACCAGCTCTAGAGCCCCCAACATCATAGGAAAGACATGGACCTGTTGGAGTAGGCCCAGGGGAGCACCATGAAGATGATCAGGGGGAATACCTCTGGAACACCTCTCCTATGAGGACAGGCTGAGAGAGTTGGCATTGTTCAGCCTAGAGAAGAGAAGGCTCCGGGGAGACCTTATAGCAGCCTTCCAGTACCTAAAGGGGGCCTACAGAAGAACTGGGGAAGGACTTTTTAGAAGTGATAGGACGAGGGGGAATGGCTTCAAACTGGAAGAGGGTAGATTTAGATTAGATATTAGGAAGAAATTTTTTACTCTGAGGGTGGTGAGGCACTGGAACAGATTGCCCAGAGAAGCTGTGGAAGCTCCATCCCTGGAGGTGTTTAAGGCCGGATTGGATGGGGTTTTGAGCAACCTGGTCTAGTGGAAGGTGTCCCTGCCCATGGCAAGGGGCTTGGAACTAGATGATCTTCAAGGTCCTTTCCAACCTAAACCCTGTTATGATTCTAGGTTTTTACCGGGGAAGATAAGGTTGGAGCCAGTCCTCCCTTTCTCTTATTCTTGTACAGTCTGCAACTGTCTTATACCTTCTTGTTATTTTCACAGCATGGGGGATATTTTACATATGTCATACACAAATTCTTTGTTCTTTTTTTACTGTCTTGAAACCATTTCTAGCCAGCTGTCAAGGTTTCATTCCTTCAGTGATACATAGCGGACCATTTGTAATTTGTAGTCTGTGGGCCTCCGGTATCATCCTGTGCCTTTGTTTTACAGGCTTCTGCCACTGTCTCGTTCTTGCTCTCGAGAGCTCTTGCTACACTTTAATCTCCTGTGCCTTGTCCGTGATATGCAGGAGGAACATCGCTGAGTATCTTCTGATAGTTCCTGGTATCAGATTTTTTCTCCTGAGGCTTGCGGAAGCTTCCAGCTGCTTGTTGTTCTAAGGAAAGGTGCAAAACAGCCTACCCTCCTGGTAGCTTATCTCAGTCAAACTCCTTTCTACTTGACTGTGCGTCACACAGCTGGTAACTTGGAGCATTCTGTTAAAAACATTTTGAAATCAGACTTTATATGGGACAGGATTATTCAGCGATTATTTTTGCTGCTGTTGGTGTCTGGGGTCAGCTCTGCCTTTGTGGCAAAGTTTGAGAGGATGGTCCAATAAATGCCAGCTCTCGTGTCTCTCTCCTTTCTCAGTCTCGGTTTGATTCTTGTTAAAGTCAGTGATACTCTGGCGTTGGCTTCAGAGAGTGATGAGTTGGTTACTGGACGTACCCTGCTGGGCAAAGGCCAAGAAGAAATCCTAGTGAAAGAGATGGGCATAAAAGGGGTTCCTGCTGGTTTCTTGATACATTCATTCAATACATGTGGATAGCTTAAAACAGCTGTTTCTGTGCCTCAGATGCCTGTTAGCAAACTGCTAACACTCCCAAGTCACACATACCAATTTAAGGTCAACGAGACAGTGCTTATGGGGTCTCTGAGATCCCTCCCCTCCATGCATGGTTTTGTCTTCTCTGTTGGGATGACCATGAATTCATCTCTGTGAGTCATCTTCTATATCTGAGTGTTAAAGTAGAAAAACTTTTGGGGAGTGATGCTGAAGGTATGAACATACAATCTCGTCAAAGTAACTGATAGGAAATGGGGGTTGTGAATACATGAGAGGTTCTGTTCTATGTCAAAACATGCATCGTATGCTGATAGATCAGAAAAATTAGTGTACTAGGTTGCATTGAAATATGATAGCCTTTACATTGTTTCCCTGTGCATACCTATTTATAAAATTGGGGCAACTGCACAGATAAAATGCACATACTCTTTTAATGAGCAGCAATGCCAATTTATGTCCTCTTCCCCCTTAGAAAATACCTTTACTGTTTCAAACAATCCAATAAAGCAAGTCACAATTGAGATGACATTATTCTCCAAGAATGCTTGAATTCACGATTCCTGAGACTTTGGCCAGATTAGCTCTACATGTATCTTGCTTCACTTGCCTATATTTAGATTGTTCTGTTCTCATTAATCTATTCTAAAGATATTGCAATATGCCAATATGTCCTTGATTTTTTTTTTTTTCAAGCTAGTGGTTTGATGGGGAGAGGAGAAATTGCCTTTGATTTATTTAGAATTTTGAGGGGCTTTTTTTTGTTCTTTGCAGAAGAGAAGTTAATAATATGTTACTAATTTTCTTACAGGGAAAAAAAAAAAGTACAAAACTGTGATTAAATGTAATTACTCTTCCACTGGGTTGTCTCAGATCTCTTTATCTGGAATGCTGCTACCTGAATCAGCATTTTGCTTCATAGTAGGCATAGTATAGACTATAAAATTAAGGGAAGTTGTGTGTTCAAGCTTCCTATTTCCTTGTGTAAAAAGTAAAACTTCCACATGAGGTCCTTTCGAAGGACATAATTGTGACAGGCTAGCATTACTTTTTATGACAATGATTTTACTTATATTGCGGTCTTACCATGAGTTTTAGTGACTATCTGTTCCAGTCCTCTACTTTTGTAATCAAAATGCAGTAGTTCTTCTGAGCAGAGGTTATCTTCAAGCAAAAAGTAGTTCCACAAAAGCAAACTGAACAATGTGTTTAAAATTAAGTATACATATAAATGATTCGCTAGTTTGTGGCTTAACTGCTCTGTGGTTCCAAGCAGTCAGATGTTCACTAAGATGGCTTATCTCAGTCACTCTCTTTGCAAGATGTGCGATGTTGTGTAGTATGGAGAGAACAGAAAGTAGTGTAGAATAAAATAGAAAGCAAAATGTAGCCGTGTTGCAGTGAAGCAGCTTTCTTGTGAGCTGCATTTGTCTCTGGAATTAGGCAAAGCCAACACTCACGTAAATTAATCGCAGTATCTTGACTTGAGATGGCTCTAAGAATGAAAGCGTATCTTGCATTCTGAGATGGGCAGGAACAGAGCAAATCTGGGACAGAATTGGAAGATCTGTCTTCCCCTTCCCTAAAGAATTAATTTAATCAAATTGTAATGCACTCTTCTGAGGTGCCAATCATAGTCTGTAGTCTTTGGCACTATGTAGAAATTTTTTTTTGCAATGTAACTGGTGAAATATAGGGTACAACAATTTCCCAAATCATGTATTTTCTTCTTACAAAGGTCTAGCTTGACTTAAAAAAATGAGGTCTTTGGGAGGGCAAGGTTAATTTTGAAACTCGAAATGTTTCATTTGGAACCTGTTGATTTATGTGGCATTTAATAAAGGGATTAAAGACGCTGTCTAGATCTGATGGAAAGAAAAAAAAGTATAAGTGAAAATCCCATCCCAAAAGGGATTTGAACTCCTAGACTTCAATGTGTGTGGCTGTTTTGTTTATTAGGCTATACAATTAAGCTCATAAACAAGTGTGAAGATTTTTGAATGTTAATTTTACCACTGGAGGGAGCCCATATTCCATAAGTGCTGTAGGAAAAAAAAGATTATAATTTTAAATGGAAAAAAAAAAGTGCACTTCTATGACATAATACATTTTTCCTGATTCTGGCTTTGCATGTATGCAGAATTTCTGACGTAATTACTATACTGTTCAATTTTATTCCTTCCACATAATGTGGAAATTAAAGGTCAGAAGTCAGAAAACCGGAGTTGCCTGCTTGGGATATAGCTTTTTCCAAAAAGAGATACTTTGCAAAAAAAGAAAAAAAAATATTACCTTAGATTTAACACTGGAGTTAATAGGTGCACCACCAGACTGTTAGGTGAATGTAGCTCCAGAGTTTGCAGAGTCTTTGACTTACTTGGTTTTTAAGTTTTTGACTGTCATTAAGTTTCATTTTCCATAACAATAATAATCTTCTAATCTAAGTAGACTTGCTAGTATGATTTTTCATCTTTTGAGACCTGTGACTTTTTAAATATGATCGCGAGTTAATCTGTTCTAAAGCACGGTTCAAATGTCTAGAAAAGTTACCAGTGTAATGCTGTTTGTCATCATCTTATAATAACCGGTCGACAGGCAAGAAGCTATTAAAGCTTTCTTCTCCCTTGTGGGTTATTTGATTTGTCATTCTCCATTTTTGCAGCCTGTGTACTCAAACCAATTTGTGATAACACAACCAGAAAGCTAAATTCAGTAAAGAGTTCATGCTGACATTGTTATTCCACACAAGAGGCCCAGTAGGGAGAGATAATGCTGTAATTCAGATAACATGATGAAATGAGATCTTGTATCACAAAGACTTTGGTGGATGAAGAAACATAAACATCTCCTCCTTTTATATAAATTAGAAGAAGATGTGGGGTCATACTGAAGTTGCATCTGTTATTTTTATTTGACTTTTTTACAGACAATTCAGCTGAACTGAGGCTTAGAGAGATGGTTGAATTACAATACGTTCACTCAACACGTATTTTAAGAATTTAGATTTACTTTGGCAGGTAGTTTTTATTTTGAATATTTGAAGTAGGTCAGAAGAAAAACATGCACTGAGATATATTTATCACTGCAGATACTTTAAAAGTAAATTGCATAAGCCTGAAAGAGTTTTAAGTTTCCATAATTAAATTGATATTGATTTGCTGAATATTTTAAAGAATTCTTTTTTGAGAACATGGGGCAGCCTAGAATATCCTTGCTTTTAGCAGTGAGACCATGGACACTAACAGTAGTTTATAGTGGAAATGCTCATTTCTTACCTATTTTCTCAGCATTTTAGTTAAAATATTTTGAACTTTAATTAATTATGTGCCATTTCTCATCTTGATATTTGATATGGAATATTCCTACTCAGTTTGTTCTTATTTTTACGTAAATGCAAAGTAGCCTTGCTAGAATTAGTGTTTGGTTTTGCATCTGCATTGCATATTGGTAACTGAATTTAGCTTGCATGTTGCATTTTTTTTCTGAATGTGCTTCAAGAAAACCTGTATTTATATGAAAGATAATGTAGCAAATCAAATAAAATGAAGATAGAATTTAGTGTATTGAAGAGATTAAAGAGGAATTGTTATCTGGGAAACCCATATTGAATGGAGGTCAGAGAGATATGTGTTTTAGAAATTATCATTCTGCACTGTCAAATCCAAGGAGTTTTTTCTTGAAAAGTTTATTCTGACAAGTCATAGGCAAATAATTTAATTCATTTTTGCGAGTTTGTTCTGAAAAACACGTACTGAGGTGAATACCTACAAATTTCAATGAGGAAAATTGGCAAAATAGCAGATAAAGAAAAGGAAACTGTACCTTAATTAAATACAAATGAAGTTAGTATAAATATTGCCATGGAGTCGGAGTAAACAATGGGTTCAAAGGGTTTCTTTTTTGTTTGCACAGTTAGAAGCTTTGCTGCCTAGAATGTGCTATTAAACATGAAGGAATTCCATTTTCAAACAGCTTTCCAACCTCTTCTGACTATCAGGTACATTTATCCTCAGAACAGCTCTTCAGTGAAATTTAAAGTGAAGTAAATAGAGTATCTGGCTTCTGTAGAGTTCTTTTGATGTAGACATTTCAAATAGTTCAACCAAAGAATTTCTTTTCATTAGGACCGGGTAGAGAAACTGAGTTGTAAAGTTGAAGAAAGCCCAAATCAAAAGTAGTATTTTCAGAATCCTGGTCCAGCTTAATTTGTTAGCCTGCATATCTTGGTCACCATCTCTGCATCCTCACAATTTTTTCAAAATTCACCCTCTATTTGTGTTGCGGTGACTTTGTGAACCATAGGCATCTGCAAGGTCTAATGGTCTCCATTACTGAGATGTAAGATGCTGCTTTTTTTTTAATCAAAAGATGTTGTGTCTGACCCAAGATTAACAGTGCAGATGAAGGCTTTTGGTTCATTGTGAATTGCAACACTTTCTATGTGACATAAAGTTCAGATTTGAGCCCAGTATGTTTTTGAAACTTTTTTTAATCCCTTATAAGTGCTAGTTACAGAAAAACTATAAATTAATTGTCATAGTTTGAACATAATGTGTATTTTAAAAAATTTGCTTAGGCCCTGTACTAAGTGATGTGCTGTGGCAAGCAGATCTCAAAGGGAAATTTGAAAAAGAGAAGAATGCAGTGGTTTGTTTGGGAGGACAGCTAAATTGTCTGAGATTATTGAGGAGACTATGTAAGCGGCAGGAAATTTTCTTGAAATCACAATGAAAATTCTTTGGTTTTGTTGCTGGCTGTAGCGGTGAGTCATAAACAGGCAAGTCATAACCTCTTTGTGTCTGGCTTTTGTAAAATTATTATAAATATCTATCTAATCCATAGATTGAGCTAAATTAGTATTTGGAAATTTACAGAAGTCTTTTAACCCAACTGTTTCTAAAAATACAAAACATTAAAATAAATTATGTGAAATGTAGCTATTTAAAATAGTATTGAGAATGTGTTGATTTGGTTTTTAAATTGCAAGGGGGGGGAAGTAAACAAATTAAAGGTTATGTAACAAAAGAACAAAATGGGATCCCAAATTATGCAGCCATCTGCAGGACATATTTTAATGACTAGCACTGAATTATTTTTATAGATTTTGAATCCTTTAGAAAGCCAACTGTTATTTACAAGCTGGCCTTATTAAGTGGCAAGGAATGGCTGTGGCTTTGGTATCTAGATGATTAAACAAAACAAAGTTGATGTTGATTAGAGATTTAGGCAGTTATATGAGCTGTTCTTTGTGACAACGATGTAAGTATTGTATAAAGGAAATGAATACAGCTTTCCATTTTAAAGAAAGCAAGCAAATTAAATAGTGAAATTAAGTGTTAGATATCTGACTTTGGGGAGATAAGCCTAATTCAAAATAACAATAATATAATAGAAACTTTTAAGCCCATGGGTCTTTAAAAGGCCTGTGGTTTAAATGACAGCTATAAGGCTTGCTTATTAGCAGGCTAGCAGAGCCTTTCCCTTCCTTCACAAATTATCTGTTTATTCATTTCTTTGACACCGTAAGGCAGATTCTTTTTAATAAAAAAAAAATAATGAATAAATCTGTTTCCTGAGGTCTTCATAAAAAACACCAAAGACCACTAAAGAAACACTGAAGCAAAAGGGGTTTGAGTTATCGCTGAATAGCCCCGTCTTGTAGTGGCTGAAGGCACCATCTCATCCTTACAGCCACACAGGGGAGTTGTGCAGCTTGCTGTAATCTCTGCCCGACAGGAGCGATACAGAAGGATGGGGGCAGAAGTCAATCCTGGCCTTTTGTCCACAGACTCACTCAAAATATAATTTTCATCTTAACAGCGCTTAGCTAGGTTCTAGGGATATTTCATTAAAGAGTAGAAATATGTTTTGTGGCAAGAAAGTGGTGATATTGCTAATTTAGAGTGCATGATTTAATTATGTGGCTACATTTTAAGCATTTTTCATATCATACAAGGATACCCAGGATTTGGTTTCATATTTTTAGACTGTTTACTCAGTTTGGAAACTTCATTTATATTACAGTACTTGCTGATCTGGGTCCTGCTGGACCGAGACCGAGTCCATTACACAGAGTATAGCAAATAGTATAAGAAGCAATTCTGCTATGGACAGAAATGGTCCCATCTTCCTTTTGCTTATTTATTCCCACTAGCTATTGTAAGCTAACATTAGGTTTTGTGTAGTGCTGCGGTGAGCGGGATCAGGGAACTAATTTGGTAGAAAATGAACAGATTTTTTTTGAAGTTTCCAGTTTTATAAATTCAATAATCTGTCTTGGCGATAGGTGTGATGAATACAAGCACCAGAGCAAGGGAGGCATTAGGAGTTAGTACTGAGTGGGGAGGTTAGGAAATGGGGAAGTGAGATTGCCTCGTCTTACAAAAATGTGGGGTTTTGTTGGATTAAAGTCACTGCTTCACCTAGAACCAGAGAGGGTAAGTACGAAAAGTTAAAGAAAGCACACAGAGTTTCTATGTGGAAAAATTGGGGTGCGTTTTTTTTGGTTTTTTTGTTTTTTTTGCCCTAGCATTTATTTAAAAGAACTAAAGCAGCTGATGGTAAAGTGTGTTTACTTTCACTGCAATAATGGTCCATTTGTAGAAAAATTGAAAAAAGTTTCACCAAAACTGCAAAAAACATTAAAACTCACTTATTTGAGCTTTTTTCACTGCGAACAGTTCAAACTGTATTGCTTTTAAGAATTATGTGATTTATTCTGCCAGAAGGAACAACATCATTTTCTGTAGTTTCTCTGTATTTTTGGAGTGTCCGCAGTCCAGTTCAAACTGTATTGCTTTTAAGAATCATGTGATTTATTCTACCAGAAGGAACAACATAATTTTCTGTAGTTTGTATTTTTGGAGTGTCCACAGTTAAACTTTGATGGCTTTCCTCAGAGTAAGGGTTCTTTCTTGAAATTTCCCATTACTCCTTCAAACCTTCACTATTAAAAATAGATAATAGAAAACTGGAGTGTTTGCAGCCAGCAGTGTAGCAACGATGAGGTCCTTAGGCACCCACTATAGGCAGGAGTTCATAGTTCCTGTGCTCCTCTGTGGGGTAGTGTTGGTACTGGGGGTAGTTGAACCAACAGCAGCAACACTAAGAATCTTTGAGAAAAGTCCTACTGTGTCATAGCCAGTGACTCTTGAGATGTCAGGAGACCGCATCTGCTGACGCACTTGGTCTACCTAAGTAGCAACACAATGAAGAAATATTACAAATGTGAGAAGGAAGAATGAAACCACAAAATATGTCATCTTTTAAAATGCAAAAAAAAAAATGTGTCTGCATTAAGAAGCATCAGAGGATTTAAAAGTAATTTAATATCTTTTCCCATAGCCCAGTGTCATGTCGTTAAGCAATAAATAATGGAATTTTTGCAGGAAAGACATCTTATACTTTCAAATCAGTGACATAAATCTAACCATATGGATTAGGAAGTCATCCTTATCTACTTACAGTCTAATCTGCTGGTGATACATAGTGTGTTCTGTTGTCATTTCTTTAATATGGTAGGAGACGAAGAACCCATCAGTCATTTCCAGATTACCTTCAATAAGGTTTTCAGAATGCTCTTTTAATGAGGATAATTTTTAATAGAAAATTGTGTACAACTGCCTGACATGAATGATGAAAGTCCACTGAAGAAAAAAAAACAAAGGCAGCTATTGTAACGAGAGCCTACTTGCTATCTGTTGCTCCATCCTTATTCCACATGTCTAGTCCTTAATCTTACTTCATGTATCAGAAAAACACATGTCCAGAATTTCTGCAGATCAATGGAAGCATGCACATCTGAATAATAAAGAACTATTGATAACGTATTCAAATATCCAGTATAGCCAAATGTTCATATTAATGTGTTTGAAAATTATGACATCTTAAATGTCTTACAAGTGTAACTTCTTGGCAATAAAAGCTGATAATTTGTGCATCATTTTTGGTCTTGTGCAATTTCCTTTTTTATATTTTAAAGTGGTTAATGCATCAGATGATGTGTGGTGCCCCTCGCCCCTCCTGCTGCAGTTGTTTTTGTACTCTGTGTATATCTTAAACTTTTTCATTGTACCGCTGCCATACAGTGCTTTTTTAATAGCGTCAATAGTACAATATATTTGGGGAATCACTTCTTAATTACAGCTCTGAATACTAGGAAGACAGACTGGAGAGATGGTCTGGGGAGGAAGAGAAGGTGTTCCTTTCAATAGTTCTTCTCATTCATGTCCTTTGTAGGTAAAGTGTGTTGAGATTGTGAAATCCTGTTTTGCCTGATGAGTTGCATGAAGTAACAGTCTCTTATCAGGATTAAAGACTGATCCTGTCAAGGAATAATGTAGTACGTTTGGTACTTTTTAGCAGTTGGTGTGATTGTCACAAAGTTAGCTATATTAAAAAAAAACATTAAAAATGGATAAAATGGCCTTTCTTAATTTAAAGCAGTGCTGCATGACAGTAATGACGACTGAAGTATTTTTCAACTTAGAAGGTAAAATCTGGGTGCTTTTAATATAACCGATAAATCCTATTTAATGGCTATTTAACATTAACTCATTTATGTAATGGTGTTGTGACTAACTAGTCTAGATTCCTGAGCATTAAATAAGAATAAAAAGCAGCCCCCTCCTTTTCAACTTTGTACTATGTTAATATGCAGCTTTCAATGCAAAACAGCTGTAGTAACTGTGAAGACAGCGGCAGCTGCAAAGGTAGCAGAAAACTAGCAATATAATCACAAAGATAGCAATAAATTGATCCCTTGTGTTTTCTCATGAGTATGCATTCTGTCACTTAGATAGCTCTACATTCAGTCAGGAATAATTTATGAAAATAAACTATTCAGTGTCAAGAGGACTATATTCATTGAAGTGATAGGGCTTGGCAGACAGCAAAATGTTGGGTTTTTTTTTAATATATCTGTGATGCTTTTTTTTTTTTTTAAACTGGTAAGGAGCAAATTATCTCATCAGATGACTGTCTTGTTAGTGTCACTTTTGATGAGCCAAACGTGGAGGTTTTGTCATGTTTTAAAACTCTGATTTATTTGTATGTAAAAGGAAAGAAGGGCGGGGGGGGGAAGTAGCTCATAGACAGCATGAAAACCTGGCAGCCCAGTTTTCAGAGTATATTGATGGCCTATCTAAACGCAATTGGGAATGATAGTAGAAATGACAGCACAGGGGCTAACTAGTTTCTTAACTTGTTTTAATTTAAAGGGAGAAAGACAAAAGCTGGGTTTTTTTGACATTTTGAAATCGAGTTTTATGTTGTGTTTTGAAGAATATGATGGTTACCTTGTTATATACAATATAACATAGTTTACTATGTAAAATTACATTAGCTTTTTTCCTAAAAAAAAAAAAAATAAAAAAAACTCTCTATATATAAATATAGTAGCTGATTTGAAATACCATGACCTACACACTGTTGAAGAGTTCCCCTCTTATTTTTTGTGTTGCTTTGGAAAGAAAGGAAGAGGCTCACACATACTTACATCAATACAATCTGCATCCAAGGCATATCACTTGGACTTCTTTCATTTGTGTCTTTTCATCTCCTGTGTGTTTGCATTTGTAAAAATAAACACGTCTTGGCAGAATATAAAAAGTTTGCTAAGAGTTAGTTTCATTATTCATAATGAGTACAACTATGAGTTAGTGTTAGCTGGATATAAAACCTGTACGGTCTTACTGGAAACTACTTTCTAGTATGTGTGTGTCTGATGCAATAAAAGAACCTCAGGAATTTAGCTAACCTCAAGCATGTGTCAGAAGTCTGTTTTCCAGGCTGGCCTGCAGGACCAAGAGTCCAGATTTGGAATCGACATGGGAATCGTCTAGCTTAACCCCTTGTGCTCAGGCTGAAGGAGGTAGAATGAGACCATCTGTCTCAGGAGCTCACTGCACTGTTCGTAAGAACCTATGGTTGACTAGATTCCTGTAGTTTGCCATGTTTCAGTGCTTAATTACCATAATAATCAGAAAGATTTTCCTGGTATTAACCCTAGGTCTTTTTGCCACAGACTAAAATGATGATTCTTCTCCTGCCTCTGTAGACTGACATGGGGAAAGAGCTGATGACATTTCTCTTAAGACTTTATGACTAGGAGACAAACGGCCATGTCTCTCCAAAATAATTTGTTTGTTTGCAAACTATAAAAAATTTAATTCCCTGAACTTTTCCCAGGAGATCTAGTTGTGGATCCCATTTTTGGATGAAGCAGCCCATCAGTAGCAAGCAAAATTGACAGATTTTGTTCTAGTCATCATGAATTGCATCACTGTTAATAAATCCAAAAGTAAGGTTTGCCTTTTTTGGGGCAGCACTGCATTACTGATTTGCTTTCAGATATTGTTCACTGCGAAACTGCAATGACTACTGAGTTTTTCCCACTTGGTACTTACGCATTTGTCTTCTCCAGATGTATTGCGTTCCTCAGCCAAAGTTTTGCTGAATGCTTTCTTGATTTTCTTATGTTTTCAACTTGCCAAAATCATTTGGTATTTTGACCTTATTCTCCAGATAGCTATCCTACAGGAGAGGCTGCAGTTTCTCCTGATTTGAAGCTGTCAACATTGTGAATGTATCTATTTCCTTATTCCCTTGGTGAAGTTCCCCAGTGGAAGCTGTTTCAAGGCACTTTTTGTATGTGACTGTCAGACACTGGTAATTAGCCTATGGGTGCAATTTCGTTTTCAGCTTTTGCCCTTATCTCATGTAAGTGGCCTGTAAACTTAATTTCCTCAGCTTGAGTATGCTTATGGTGGAGGATACTGAAGCCTTGCTGAAGTTTCTGATCAAATGCCACAGTATACGTTCAGCTGTTAGCGATTAGAGGCAGAGAAGGTTGTTAGCCCAAAGTAATGCTGATAAAAGCCATTCAGTACCACTGTCTCTGCCTCCCTTGTACCTATCATATGTAATCTTTAGCACATCTCGCTGATGCAGTTGTCAGGCATTCTGCTGTCATGGCAGTGCTAAAAGGTATTTTCACTGAATTAACATCTTGCAGATCAAAGCTTTAATATTAGCAGAGGTTTTCCATAATGGGCTGCAATCACTTTATACCATTAGTAGGACATCTGGAGCTCGCTCAGGATTTGACTTGCAGCTTTGGGTTATGAATCTCATCTCACTTTCAGATGGAGTTTTTTCTCTGGTGGTCAGAGTGATGGCTAGCACGCTCATGTCCTGCAATTTGCTTGTGGCATTTGGCATTTAGTGTGTAAGAACTCTTTTAAGGATTCATTATAAACCTGGAGAACTAATTTTAACAGAGATCTAAATGCAGCTTTTATTGTTTTTGTTGTCTGAGGAAGGAGCAAGGACATTTAATTAACTCTTTAGGGAAAATTGTTGACATGAACCATTGCAGTAGTTTCATCATGTTGGTGCACTGAAAACATTTACTAAATTGTTGAAGTGGAACTAATGTTCCTTTTGATGGCACAATAAAAGGACCAGACTTATAATATACATAGTTGCATATATTGCGGGTCAAAAGGCAGAAAAAAATAATGCTGACATTTGCCAAATTGCATTCATTGGGAAGTTTTTTTAGTCAAAGTGGTATAAAGACAAAAAGTTGGAAGACGCTCTCGGAAGACATATTAGAAGGTTGTTGGTAATTGTAGGTGGATGAGATTAGGATATACTTACTTTATTCTCTAAAGGTTTCTTTGACCGAGGAAGTGCAATAAAAGATGTGTTCACTCAACACTGAAAAAGAGATATTTATTGGTTTTGCTCAGGTATTGCATGTTAAGTTCTACAATTTTTACTATATTGAGGTATCCACAACATACACAGGGCAAATACTGGATCTGGATTTTTTGTTTGTTTTGCTTTTTCTTTGCTTCTCCTTTTGGCCTGTAAATATTTTTTCCCCAATATTTACTGGCTGGGGAAAAAGCTACACTGCAGTACTTTTTTCATGGAAATTGCAGGGAAAATGGTTTCGGCATCTCTCTCTCCCTGATTCCCTGCCAGCTGGAGGCAGGCAGCTGCCAGTTCCCCACCCCTCCAGCTGCCTCTAGAGCTGTGCTGGATTTAGCAGAGGTGTGGTACCATGGTTGAGAGAGGCAAGCGACGAGAACAGCTTTGCAGATGCCTTCTGTGGTTTTGGAAAGCTGCACAAGAACAGTCCTTTCCACCTGGAAATATTCTGACTAAAAGAGAGCGTTCAGCAATTACATGTTCTATGTTATATTTGTTCTTATGTTATGAATCTCATTGCAAAGCTGTGTGCGGTGTTCGGTATGCGGGAAGGAGTGTAATATTAATTAACAGTAGAGGTGGTTCTGCTAGAAACAAACGTGGAGCTTTCTACACGAGCATTTTCTGTACATAAACAACCATAAAAGGCAATCAGATCTGCAGTTGGAAGGATTGTTGGCCTTGAGTGATTATGTGCTCTTTAACAGAGAACACGTATTTGGTTCTTGACAAGCTCTATTAAAAAGGATTGTATGCTTGGACCCTGATTGGGACTAGAAATGAGGATATGGGATTGGCATAAAGGTACTTGTGTGAAAGTGGTTCAGAAAATGGGAAGGTGGAAACTAAGAGTAGTTATTCAGGTGTGGTTTTGGTGGGGGTGGCTCTCATCTTAAAACTGGGGGTTAACTGAGGAGCCACAGAGTTTGCTAAATGTGTCAAGGCAAGTGTTAGGTGAAGGATAGCAAGGAAGTCAAGGCTGGCATGGATTTTGCTGTTTAAGTTTGGATAATGCCTTTTTTTTTCTGTAGGCTCTTCTTTGTAGTTTTATTATTATTATAATATCACTGTCCTTCAAAGAGATCTTTCCTTCTTCCCCTGCCTTCCTGGCTGTGATCCACCAGCTGCACTCTGTTCCTCCATTGCTTAGATTGCTATACTGCTATTGAATAGATCTGTTCTGTGATTTTTCCAGATCTCCCCTTACCACCAGAAAGCTCATGTCTGGAAAAATCCAGTCTACTGAAGCTACCTGTGCTTCCCCCGCGTGTCTCTTCCTTGATCACCATCTTCCATTCACAGTCCTTCATTCACCTCATCTTTCCAACATCTCCTGATGCAAACATTAAATGTGGAAATAAGCAAAGTCTGTAATGGATAGAAAAACTCTAATTTGGAAGAAAAAAATGGCAGCAGGAGATAGGTGAGTAGAAGAAGCTGTGATTCCAGGGAACCTTCTCACAGGTCTGCTCCTTAGCATCATTCACCCCAGCATCTTTTAACGTTCCTTTGGTGGTTCATTTGGAGAAGCACTGCTGAGATCTGGGTAAGCAGAAAAGCATCTGAGGTCAAAAACCACTGGCGTAAGAGGTTTGAAGCTAAGAAGGCAGCATCGATGATGGAAATAATTGGGTAGTTTCTTCAGCTTCACTTTAGAAAATGAAGCCCTTCTCTGGGTGTAAAATTTGCAAGAGCCCTCTGCCTGAAAATATTTGTCTGGCTGTCTGGAATTTGTAGACTGTGGTTCACTAGCTATTGAGACTGAGATAAAGACTGACATTTTAATAAAAGTGTTTTAAAAGGTATATTTGGTTTTAATGCATTTCCTAAGCATGAAAGGAAACACCTCAATAAGCAAATATTATAGAGGATTGATCTGTGTTCTGAATGTACTGTGCTAAATATTAAAACAAAATTCAGTCTTCAAAGTTTGAAATAGAAATATATAAGCCTCAACGTGACCTTAAATATGAACACTGCCATCAGTGCCTTTATGATAAATTGCCAAAAGCAATAATCTATATCTGTAATCAGATATAGCCACAGTATCTGTGGAGTTAGATTTCTGTTTATGCAGAGGGCTCCATTCAATTCATCAAAAAAGTGGATTTGAAAGCAGAATGCAATCTGTTAAGATGCAAGAACTGGCAAGTTTTGTGTTTCTTCAATAGTATAAAATCCGAGCTGCTATAGTTGTTGATAGAATTAAACTTTTCCCTAGATGTCTGTGATATTACTGACTTTTTCAAGAGGCACCAAAAACTGGCAAGTGGATAAAAGAGGGAAATGTTTTTAAATATTTTGCTTTAAAGTACAAAGGATGTGTGTGTGTATGTTAAATGGATGCCTGCATATTGTTAGCTACTGGAATTGGCAAGCACTCGTCTCTGTGACTTTCATGTTTTTGACCAGGTTTTAAGCTCATGAATTAGTTATGGAAGGGAAGAGTGGGAATCTGCAGAGGAAGCTTTAGAGCTCCCTCTGTCTCAGTCTGGAGAGAAACATGGGAGGCATGGTTGTGCCCAGCAATGTTTTTGTGTGTCTAAGGAAGAAGCGGGACAAGCAGCTTGCTACATAAATAAATACGTAGGCACTGGGATGGTAAGGAGAGCAGATTTGCTATATAAGTCTGGTAGAGAGTGGGGCGGTTGTAAAGGTGAGTCAGGCAGGGCTGGTGAGATTTCTGGAGGTCACCCTGGCAGATCTGCTATGTGGGAACAGACAAACAAGAAGAAGGGTCAGCTGAAAATCTAAAAATATACGTGTTTTTAATAATGTGTTTCAATTTCTGTTGAAGTCAGTGAAGAGACTAACTTTCTCCTGATGTTCCTGACTAAGAACAACTTCGGATCAGCTCCCTTAAATGCATTAGGTCTCTGCTACACCAGATCTCTGATCTGCTTTTGTTTTAATTACATTATAAGAAGACGTCATGTTTTTATTGCCTCTTTGATTTGTAAGAAGAACCTAATAACAATTTGATTTTGGAAGGTTTTGAACAAGTTTGTCTCAAATCACACAACACAGAGCTTGGATTTAGTTTTTCTTAATGGTGTGTTGTACAGAAAAAAATATATTTTGAAATCTTTTTAAAAAAGGAATGTTCTTTTGTGTTCAGCCTAGTACTTAATATTATTAATTAATTTATGAAGTACAGACTGGCACAAATCCTTGTTTTCCTTTAGTTTCAACACTACTCGTGATGGATAATAAAATAAACAAACCTGTATGGCTGTTGAGCATTTTAAGTGCTTCATTAAAAAAGTAGTTATCTTCCTGTTTTGAAACAGCACCATGTTTATTTTAACAATATTGATTAATTAGGTCTCTGTTTAATGATGCATATGCAAGGTGCAGGATATGTAGCTGTGTACGGGACAAATCTCTCATCGAAGTGAGGCTTCATCCCTGCCTGAACAGCTTGAGCGTGTATTTAAATCCCTGCAAGTTCAGGGCCTTATGGACAAAACACAGGCGGAAGATGGGAAAATGTTGATGTTTTGCATCTGGGAAAATGAGAGAGAGATGACTTCTTTAGAAGCAGGAATCATTATTTAAAAAACCACCACCACCAAAACCCAAAGCCAGCAGAAATGAGTTAGGGTAGGTGTGTGACATTGCTTTGAGCTTCTTGTAGCTAATTCTGTCTAATTCAAGAATAAATTACTTACATTTTCTAAACAAATTTGGCAAACTGTCTGAATTGGCTATCATGAACTGTAAATGATCTGCTTCTCAAGAAGCCTGTTTTTTATATGTTAAAGCAATTTAGGATTTCATGTTGTGTGAAAGCATTTCTAGGAGGACCTTGCAGATAAGGAACCATGATATTCAAAAGCTATTTTGTGGTTGATATGTTTTAAATTGTTGGAACTTATTTTAGAACAGGGCTGATGAAGGCTATCCGAAGCTATCTGTGTGCATTACTGTTTTTTGCACTGACCCTAGTCCTTGTAGAAATAGACTTACCTACAAACAGTGGTAAGTCTTTAAATTAAATGGGATAATCTCGTTCTGTTCCCTTAATCTTGTCCTTATGAGTTTGTATAAATCTGCTTCTTTCATTTTTATGCATCACACAAGAGGTACTAAAAATAACTATTTAATTTTTTTTAGTGCATACTGAAACAGATAAAAAGATAAAGTATATTTTGGTTTTATGTAACTCCTGCTGGGCTGATATTACTCCTTTTTAATGTCATTTTGTGTCAACATACCCAGCAAAAGCTGTAGGACCTTAAATACCACCCACACAAACAGTCTCTGATTCCTGCAAGGAGTCATTTTCCTTAAGTATCTATCCAACAGATGGATCACATTTTCCTTCTACGGCAGAAACAGTTAAAGTAGGATGGAGCCACAGGAACATCATATTACAGTGTAGTTTCAGTTCATTTTACTTGCTATCTTCTTGTAACTTGCATAGCATCTTGAGACATTAACGATCTTCTCTTTTTAATAGCCATAAAAAATTTCATACTGTGTTGTGTTTTCCTTTGTTTTAAAACTCTTGCCTGGCTTGGAAACTCAATACGAAGGACTTTGGTCTGACCAGCCATTCTTAAGTTCAGATAAGAATGGGAAAGGGTTCTGTTGCTGGGCTGAATCATTCTTTTGGCAAAGAGTTCATGGAAAAAACAGTCATGCAAGCTTCAACTTCTAAAGTGCAAGATGCTATGATAATAACACATGGAAAAATGGAGGAGAGTTACTGTTCTGTAACTTTGCAAGGTACATGCCTGAATAGATATTATGCCATTTGTATGGAACTTTGTTGAGTAAAATCGTGTTGGCTTTTTTTCCCCTGTCAGGATACCGTATCTGCAGGCTGCCTGGACGAGCTGCATTCACTTCTCTTTTTAGCCAGCAGAACTGCAAAGACCTGATGTTGGGGATGGCTAGTACGATCTTAAAGACTAGATTGTGAAATGGGTTTTTAGTAGGAGATGGGAATGAAGCTGAGCTGACAAACATTGCACAGTAAATGGAAAGAAAGTTTTGCTTCTTAAGCTGTCTTGTGGCTCTGTAATTCCTCTGTTTCCTTGCTAAAATTCATTTTCTACTAATTTAACTTGAAAGATCTTGGCAAGCTTTGGATTTTCTTTTTGACAAACAAATTCCCTTCAACTTTTTGGTCGCAGTCGCTGCCATTGATGGATTGACAGTGTACATTACTGCAGCTGCTTTGGGTATTTTTAATACATTTCAAGATTAGCAGCACGGAGGCAGTACATTTTATTTTTCTAATCCTCCACCATGTATTAACTCTGTACTATTGAAACTGGTATTAGTTAAACATAAATTAGTCTACAGCCTGCCACTGTGGGTCTTGTAAGCTAACATTTAATATCCACACGAGTTAAATAGAGAGGAGTTTTCCCAAGACAGAAAGTCTCTTTATGACTAAATAATTGCCAGGGCCTGATATTTACATCATACTGTGGCTTCTTGAGAGATAGGCCCAACTTCAGATCTCATTCCAGTGAGATCCAGTGATGTTACTAGTAATTTCCTTTGGTGAAAATGAGAGGAGATGCAAACTCTTGATCCTTGATATGTAAAGGAGGGCAGATGAAGTACTGGAGCATGCTCACCTTGGGGGGAAGATCCAAAGGGCAGGAATGAAGTGCTTAATGCCGAGTTGCATGGGATCAGAGCTGAGGTATGGCTAACTGGAGAAGAGAAAGAAAGAGGAGCAGAGAAAAAAAGTGAGGAACCTCTGGAACGCAGCCACACAACAATAAGGATACAGGGAAAGACTTCAATGGAGAACGATCAAATGGTGGATTAAATATTGCCCCACGTGACTATGTGTTAATCAAAAGAGATGAAGATCTGGAGCATGGATACCTGGGGCGCACCAGGGGTGTGGATTCACTGCACACTAATGAGGGATTAAGTACTGCTCTACAGTTATCTGAGAGAGAGGGACACACAACACTACTGAGAGGTTGTATTTCTATCATCTTAGTATTTCAAGTAAGACTAGGAGATCTGGGTTTTTTTTCCTTTTTTCAAAGCTTTTAAATCTGTGAAGACATCTGGATTTCAGTGCAACTGCTCCTTGTATGGCTGAAGTGAACAGTATCCATTTCCTGGAGAAATGAGGAGCAACCATAATAACTCTTTTGCCACACTCTCTTAATTTCCAGTAATGCTTGAGCCAATATTTCCACCCCATAAGGTTTTTTGGGAAATGTCTTTTTACTACATTTTACCTGGAAATAAGTTTGTGGAAGGAACAAATGTAAAGAGGAACTACCTCAGGATATGGCAAATTCATCTTTGGGAATATAATAACCTCAATTCATATTCTTTGAAGATTAAAGAATTAGATTGAAAATCTCTTTTTTTTATAAACATCTTCCTGTCATTGGCACTTGGACACCCTTAGAGCCCTTTTTCTTAGTGACAAAACATAGTCATTGTTTTTTTTTCTTTGCTCCTTGAAAAGCTACTTGGGGTCTAGGTCTGCTGTTGTGATGTTGGCTAGCCACCACTGATTTTTATAACGTGCATTTAACATATTTTGCACTACTACCATCTCATTTTCTTTTATTATTAGCTCCTCAATTTCCCTTGGGGAAAGGCAAAAGAAGATGCAGATGGATTAACTGTCATTTACAAATGTCTTTCGAGTAAAAGTGTGTTTGCTTTTCTGTTCTGCAACTCTATATGGAATTATTCTCCCATCTTGCTAGCGCATGAAGTGTGACTATGCAGTGTCCCAGTGTAGTAGCCATGCATAATGCATGAGTTTTGCCTTAAAAAGTTCCCTTGCATTAGAAACAATACGCAATTACACACTGCTTCAAATGGTGTAACAGGGGAATGAGGGCAAAGAAAAGAATCTATTTGGGATAACTTAGTTCCCTAAAATATTTGTTTACAGTAAGAGTTTCAATAATTAATGTAGGGATTAAAACATTTTGCTTATCTTCTTCTTCCAGCAGTAGGGTCAGCACCTATAGCTACGCAGAAGGAAGCCAGAAAATCTTCCAGACACAAAGCTGACAAGTACAGTGCTCCAGCTGCAGCCTCAGCATATGCTGCAAAACTCCATACATTACTGCGCTGATGGGAACGTGTTTGTTTTTTCTGGCCAGATCACCCGCATGCTGTTTAGGCTAGCTTTTTCTCCTGAACGTCGTTTTTCCCTTTTGGTATTATAGAATGTGTGTGCCAAAGCCTTTATGTAGCTTTTAATGTAATAGGAATTGTTCCTGTTTCCTTTCCTGTTATAAAGCTTGTTTACCTTCAGGAGTCAGCTAAGCCGTTTGTGAACCAAAATCTCCTTGTTTCTCTGTAGCAAATTCCTTAGTAGCTCTGTTGTTTGTGTTGGTGTTGCAGTATATTCACTCGAAACCTGCGAGCTTTCAAGTGCAAAGACTTGATAGTGTTGTTGGGCTATTTTATTTTTTACACAGATGTAAGTAGAAGTTGCAGGTAGGCACTATTTTTTCTTAAAAATGTTTTTCTTAAGCCCTAGATTTTGAAAGCTTTGAAATGCATGACATTTTTTTTCTTCTTCTAGAGCAGTAAAATAGGATAAGATTCTTAGATTAACCTCTTTTATAGGTTATTGATGGGAAGAATAAAATCCAGTGCCTGTTAAAGCAATGGAAAAACTCTTATGGATGAATCTTCTAAAATTTTGAATACACACAGCAAATACTTTGAAAGTATGGAAGTTTTAAATTTTTATTGCTTTGTCCTGCATTATTCACATTGTTTTAAACATAAGATCATGGCAGATTTGCCATAAGTAGACTCCATCAATTTTATTTGTGTGACTAAACACCAAAGTGGTATGAAAACTGCTTGGAGAAATTCAAGAGGGAGATGATTAGAATAATCTATTCCCCAAGAGGAAAACATAAAAAATATTTGTGCTAAACAAGAAAGGTCTAAAGGTAATTTGTGGAGATGGGGAGGAATGTAATTATCTTGTAGGTACCTAGGAGAAGGTTGATTGAGAACTACAAATACATTTAAAATTTACTAGGGCACAAAAAAATTGAGCCCCAAACCCCTGTTTCCATAAAGATCTAGATACAAGAATTAATATGTAATATCCACATAGTAAAGCAAAGAAATTGCACACGGTGCCTTGCTGTGTTATAACTGAACCATGATATTGGATTGATACCTGGAATTACTCAATTTCACTTTGAGCATCCCAATTTTCATTAGTCAAAGGGATTAATAAATAGGAGAGAGAGAAATGAGAGATTCAGAAACAGATGAGGGACTCATTCATTATGAAGTATAGTAAAACAGATAAATATAGATTTGGTGGAAATCTGATAAATTATTAAGACGAAAATATGATAAATCCAAAAGCATATAAATAATTGAGACCCCAATCTACTTATTCTGTCTCAGGTGAAAGGAAATTATTTATGTTTGTGAACAGCAAGCGTGTTTTTGAAAAGCTACATTTAAGTGAATAGTTTTATGTCGTCGTTTGGGTGGACTACTGATGTGTGTAGGCTTGCAAGATCAAGCTGTTAGTATTGCTATGCTAATTAACGAAAGACTCATCAAACAGACAGGTAAGCACACCTGTGGTCTAGGTATGGCCTCTGATGTTCTGTATGTCCCAGTCAGTAAAATATTTCCTAGTAAGATTTGCATTGCTACCCCCATTTTCTCCCCCACCTCAGAAGCCGTGAAATGGTACAGGGAACGAGAAAACTTGCAAGAAGCACAATTTAATGCCTGCCAAATTTATATTCTATCCAGTAGGTTTGTGCTCATTCTGGTGGCTTATATTTAAGCATCTCTTTAGTATGTATGAATATTTTTATGTATTTGCACGTCTTAAGAGACAGGAAAGGGAAGGGGTTTGCAATGCTAACAACAGAGTATCACCTTTGCCCCAAGAGGCATAACAGATCAAAAGATGTGTATTTCTTGCATCTGATAGATCGGCTCTTGCATCCAATTGCTTAAATGTATGCCTGTGCAAATGTGAGCACTGCAACAATGTACACACAGCACATCTTAACAAAACTTTGGTGTATGCAGATGGTATAGATTCTGATAATTTATGCAAAAATATTCTAGGCAACTGGCTTGCTTTTGATTCTCTTCAGCATTTTCAAGGGATTATCTTCAGTTTGGTAATGTTGTTTTCTCTTGAGGAATGCTTTTATATCTTTCAAGCAGACATAAACTGAAATGATAATGTCCATGTTTCATTTAGGAAACTGCTGTCAGGATCTGACATGGCTTTTACTTGTGCCATAATTTCATGAATTCATGACAAGATTGTGAAATCAACAGAAGTTTTGAGATTCTTAGTCTTTTAGGGCAGAGTGATGTTTAGACATACCCAGAACGAGAAATGTTTCAGCAGTTTTTTGTTTAGACCATACTAAACCATACTGAAATGTGGCTGGGTGAAAAAAAGGTCTATGCATATTACACCTTACATAAGTCAAGTATGCTAAATTTCTGGTTTCATTTGATCTCTAAAATAAAGCTTGGGCTTTCTTTGTTTGCTAGAGGGTTTCAGGTGGTTGTGGTTGTTGTTATTTTGGGGAGTTTTATCATCATCGTCCTCAGCATCAAATCTATCATGTAAGGATGACAATGTAATTTGTATACTAGCTACGATGTACTGTAATATTAGAGGATTGCTTTTTTCCTTTCTCTTGTTACAGTTATAATATTTACAGACTTCTACAGGTTTATTGGAATATACTTTCTGGACGAGAAAAAACTGTCAGCCTACTGAAGCTGAGCAATTTTCAGGTGAACAGTTAAATCAGTGCATGTTTGCAGGGATAATTAATAGTTGCATTTGCCACTTGCACTTGGTAGAGATTTTAAGCATTGGAATGATTTAAAACACTGACTAATTAATCCCTGCCACACTGCTTTGAGGCAGATAACAAATGCCATACCATACAGCCATAGTAGAGGTGATAAACGGAGGCACAAGTCTGCTAAGTTTGTAGTTAAGCCAGGATTATCACCAAGTAGACCTGAATCCTATTCAGTCATATGCTTTAACCACTAACACTTATCTGAACTAGAAGAATTAGCAGAGTTCGCATCTCAGAAAAGAAGAAAACTCCTCCATATTATCAGAGATTTTCACATTTTTCCTGTTCAAAAACTTGATATGAGCATGATGTTCTACGGCTCGGGTCATTCACCTGTCTTTTTAATGCATATATATGCATTAAAAGGCAGTTAGAAATGCACACGTAGCTTTGTTCATTTCATTTTATTACAATATGATCCCAGTACTATACAAACTTACATTTGCTTAGTAAGGACTCTATCCATTAGGCAGTGGGTTTTTGAGCTGAAATAACCATTTTTAAAATGAAAAAAAGAATAAAATAATAGCCCTAGTGTTAGATACACTGTATTTGGGCTTTTATGTCTGAGTTCATGACACATCAGAACAATTACGCTTATTATCGTCCATTACACAAGAAGTAGTATCTTTGTGTAAAGAGTCTGTCAGGCACAGCTTAAATCTCTGCACGCTTATTTTTCATCACAGACAGCTAAATTCTATTTCAGCTAGAAACTTTTCCAGTCAAAGAAACCTAATATCTAGAAATTCACCAAAGTTAACCAAACGGTAAGTGTGTAGCTGTGTTTTATTGTTGAGATCAGTGTATAGGTTGCATGTGAGTAACACTGGATTAGAGATGATTATCTGCTATGGGAAAAATGTTAACAAGTATAAAGCAAGATCAGAAGGTATTTGATACACTTCAAGATAAATTTTATTAAAGGATCATATCTTATTTAACTATTAGGGCCATTAAGAAGCTATGAGTTAAAACTTTTCAGACTTTGAATAGTCAGCTCCATGGTTATTTCGGGATGCTTATGTGCTCTTTCAAAATAAAACTACAAAAACTTTTGTTGGAAAAAGTGAATTTCTAAATGGAAGGTTTGGGATTTCTGCCTCCGTATCTTCATATAAAAAAAATTAAAATGAGGTTACAGAAGTCACCACAGAGTTCTGCCATGGCTTTGAAAAAAAGAAATCCTCTTTCCACCAGGGAAAATGACACTGAAGTAAATAAACTATTACAACTTGAAATAAAAGACTTCACGATACTATTTTTTCTGTATACTTAATATTGGCAAAATGTACTAGCAATCAACACTCAGACCAGGTAGTGAACCTTAGTCCTGACTAGACGTTTGATCTTCATATTCAAGGAAAAGACTTTAGCTTTCATAGCAATCTACTACTATATTTTCCTCTGAAATTACCAACAGGGCTGGCAGTTTTCATGATAAATTTTTGAGGAGTTATGTGGCCACTAATACATTATATCTCCAAGGATGAATGGGCCTGAGAGTATCACTGGTTTCACATGACCTCTCTTTTCATTGTGAAAAATTATAGGGAATCCGTATCTAGGAGTAAACAAAAACATAGTTCTTACCTGTAGGACCTCAAATTAAATCATACTTCATAGTTATGGAATTTGTAGAACGCAATGCCTCAGATTGTGCACCTAAAACATCATTTTTTGTTACTTGTTTTTCTGCTCATTGCTTTTGGTATATAGATTAGAGTCAATATTTTAACCAATATACAGTGTTCCTACATACAGCATTTTTAGTGTAATAAAAATAGTAGCCGTTACTAACGTTCTTACATCTCATTGAAGTGCTTTGAAAATATTTTGAGATTTATACCTCTGTACCAATCTATAGTTGTTCTCCTTCTATTTTTTTAAGTAGTCAGCGTGAACTTTTTTGGACTAAGTGTGATAAACTGGAATTTTTACTCAGGGTCTTTTTTTTTTTTTTTTCAACTTATGAACAATTCTTTACCATTTTGTTAATAGAAAAATATGGAAAAAATATAATAATGTAAGTCTTTGTGACTGGCACAAACGGTCAACAGCTGCTGGGTGGTACAATAAGAATCTGGGGTGGGTTGTGTGTGTATGCAAAAATACATACATACACATCCATAGATACATAAATATAGCGAGAATTCTGAATAGTGGTCATGATATGACAGGGAAATGTATTATTATCTAATAAAGCCTACAGGTGTTCTCGTATTAAAATGCACTAACGCATAAATCGCTTAAACATGGGTGTACTGTCAACCAGTTCCACAGCCATGTGAATACTTAGTTGTATCCTTCTGTTAAGCTTGCAAGTGATACTTCATTTTAGATAGGGAGCATAGCCACGTCAAGAAAAATGTGTGAGTGATAATCAGTTTTACTTCTTGGCTGGAAAGGTAATCATCGTACTCTCAGATTTACATTGGAGAAGAACTCTATTCCACTTTTACCCAAAGGTGAGGGGAAAGAATTCGTGCTGGGCTTGGAAAGGACTGTGTTTTTATGTCCTAGCTACTTAAAACAGTAATTATGTGAAAGTCTCCATGGGAAGTACAAGCAACTGGAAAACTTTTCCCTTAAACATATCCGCAGTCCTGTCAAGCCAGCTATTTCCCGCTCTTTTTAGCAAATGTAACCAGTCAGTTTTTGTCTACTTTTTGAATATTAAACATCAGATAGGGTTTCTTGTCTATTGATTTTATATGTACACACACATAAAATATCTATATGTGTGTTTAGGAACATATATTTATAAAAAAATTATGGGCCACAAAATATGATATGCTGCAGTATGTTAAATAATGTAGTAATGTTTGCACTTTTCAAAATTGTTTTTAGAAAGAGAGAAGATTGATGCTGTGCTGAAAAGTGGAAACATGATTTCATGTTCCTGTTTACCTGCATCATTAAGCTCATTTATGTATGTTTGGTATTTCAGTTCTTTTTACCCTTTAAGTCCTTACTCTGTGTCCTGCCTAATAGGACTCTCCTGGTTGGAGTAAACAGGTCTTCGTTTTGAAAGTTGTATGTTTTGAAGATCTGTAATTTCGTTTAGCAGTAAGTTCCCTTATGTTGCAGTGGGAAGAGGACTGGGAGCCTCTGCTTCTCTGTCTAGAGAGAGAGCGTATTTGGGGAATAAGAGGAAGCAAAATCCCACGAGTGGAATAAGACCTCACCGGTAGTAATATCCAGACCAACATACACTGAGTCCTTCCTAATGCTTGTGTTTTCCTGGGAAATCTTCATAGCAGGCAAGTGGGGAAAAAAACCCACCCAAATCTGAAGAAACCCCAGCTTTCCTATAGTGTGCATAACAGATTTCCTAATGAAGCTGGAAAGGAGCTGGGAGAAATTATATCTTGCTGTTGTCCAGATCGCTGTTCAAAGAAGAGACTTCAGCTTAAAATAAGTTTCTTAGTGGTTCCATTTCCTTTACTTTCCTTAAAGGTCCAATTAGTGTTTTTCCACACACGTTGTATTTACTTGATAATAAAGAAAGAAAGAAAACAAACAAAAAATCGGGTTCTAGCTTTTTATTCGGACAAGGAAAAAGTTGTCTTAAAATGTTTTTTATTTAAAAAATAGTATGTAAATGCGCTTATATTTTTGGAAAGTGCTTTCCCTGTGTTCAGTATTGCATGCTGCAATTCAGTCAAAATGGAATTGCTTAAAAGATTCAATTTTCTGCACTCTCTGCCTCTTTTTCTGTGTTTTTTTTCCTTCTGAATATGTTCTGTCAGAGAGACACAAAAGACTTTGCTTTGAATATTTTTATGCATTAACATAATGGCTGTTCTGCACCAGTTTTCTGCACAATAAAGAAAAAAAGCCTGAAACCCTGGCATTAATTTCACAAATATTGAATATTGATATATTCAAGTGTTTATGAAGGATGATCTTCCTTCTGTTCATTAGTGTATTTTTTTTTAAATACAGCTTTAATAAAAGCAGAGAACCCTCCAAATATTTCATGCACACTTGAATATTTTTTCTTTGAGACTGTATGAACTTTGTATCACCAGAGTTAATCTAATGCGACTTAACTTTGCGTAGTTATTATTTTATTAATCTGTAATACTAATCTATAATTAAATAAGATTTATCAGTTATTGAGGAGGTTTTATATTAAAGATATTCTCGGTGCAGGTCCTCCAAAAGTAAACGTGGATATTTTTATAACTAGCTTAGAGGCAACACAGAGTTTCTTTGAAGCCTGAAAGCAGGAATCCCGGAATGACAGAAATGTCTTTAGAGGGGGGAGGAGGGTGGGAGAGGAGAGGAAATACCTTCATAAAATCTGAAAAGCACATTCCTGTTCTCTGATAATAGATGCTATAGCACAATGTTTGCCAGATTTTAGCTAAGCTGATAAGAACAGCGGAGTGGAAAAAAAAAAAGTTAGGAGCTCAAGCAAATACTGACTATTAAGGATTTGAGTAGTACATTTATAAATAAGGAATTTTACAGGCGTGAGTGGAATTCAATGGAATTGAAACAAGAAAAAGCAGTGAATTTTGTCTAAGTGTTGTAATGGCAAATCAACATAGCTGACCTGAAGGTCATTTTAACATTAGAATAGCTAATATTTTCTACTCGGGAAGGCCAGGCAAGAACACCCATGACAAGAACTGTGCAGATTTTGGGTGAGAAAGTGATTGCAGCACTGATTTCCAGCATTTTTCCAGGAAAATCTACTGAAAATAAATTCGGCTTTTTTACTTGGTTGATTATACAGATTAACAGATGAAAGCTATATTATCCGAGACAAGGAAAGAATCCTCTAGGTAGATATCACAGGCTTCTAGAGAACAAAAAAAGATATATAAATATATGCATATGCATATATGTATATAAATATAACATCAGTACATACATACACACAATTAGATGCAATTGCCTGTGCCTGCTGCATAACTAGTAATTGGCTAATCAAAAAGATTTCTAAGCTTCCAGTTCAGTAAGGATTACCTGGATGATAATTACCATTTATTCTTTTCTTGCCTTGAACAATTTAATTTTAAATCCAAGGAAAAAAAGGGATGATTTTTTTTCATGGAATTTCCAGCACTTCTTAATTGAGCTAGTATATATCTGTATCTGTCATTAACAAGTCAGAATATAGGAGAAAGTAATTAGGAAAAAAAAATTAGTACTTTAAAAGATAAAAGCTAAAAGAACACTTAGGTACTCTGAAGATCATATTCAGGGCAGAATACCTAAAGAATTCCCAGTTTTATTTAAACCAGTTTTCTAATCCTCTGCTAGGCCAATTCATACATAATACGGGAAAAGGACATGGGTTCTATTTTTGGGTGTGCAATCATATTTTAAATGAATCATATTATCCCCCTGTCTCATTTTCCACATTTCTAAATAGGGATAATAAGATTTATCTGCCTTGGCAGTACATTAAAGACAGTATAAAACTCCAAATTATTAATTCTTATTAACACACACATGCACACCTAAGCAAAGGAGATCACATTCTGCTGATGTAAAGTAGGAGACTGGCCAAGTGTCACAGAACTAAAATCTTAATCTTTGTGGAGAAAATTCAAAAAGCATGGTCTTGCACATATCTGCAGTGTATTTGAGAGAGAGAAATTAATTTTTTTCAAGGCAGTGTTCTTCTGACACACTGAAGAAAGAGAACACAAAGATCATGTAGTAGCATGGTTGTGGAAACCCTTAGATGGGAAAGCTGCTGTTTTTAAGCAGCTGTGTTACAGGATGAGTCCAATTGGGAAGACCCAGAAGCGCGTCCAGCTCTTGGGTCCTGCTGTGGGCAGCAGCTGTCTTCTAACTCCTCATTTACTGTAACATGGACACACATTAGTGTCTCCTCTATGTGCTGTCATTCTCACGAGAAGGAAATCCAAGTACCTTACCCGGAGAGGTGCTCCAGGCCCAATCTTGATGGTCCAGGAGCACGAGCATTTACACTTGCCAGCAGTTAACAGGCAGCCCAGTAAAGTACTACCTGGCTTACGATCGTTTCCCATGTTTGTCACAGTGATGAGTATAACAACTAACAGAGACGGTGTAATTCTGTAGTATGATTATTGACGAAAAAGTAAGTATTACAATATTAAGCAGAACAAAGTTTTTAGACTTATTTTTTTCTTTTCTATTTTTTTTTGGTTTAAATTGTAAAAGCTTACAGAAATAAGATAGAGGGATTACTTTGAATTGCATGCGTTTCTATAGTGTTTTGTAACTCAACCATTTATATATTGTGCAAATACATGGGAACTGGAAAATGAAAGGGAGCAAAGCCATTAATCAGCTTGCAAATGTGTTTTCCTTATCAGGCTGCAAGAAGTGCTAAGAGCAAGCAGGTAGCATACATTATGAAAAAGAGATGGAGTGTCAGATACGGCTTTGTGAGGTAAATCTGTGCAGTGGGAGAGATCTAACTTTTTCCTTAATATAAAATTCCCAATTCTATAAATAACATGATAAGAAAACATTCTTGTGTGTATAATAACCTGGTATACGTTTCTGAATCTAATGCATGTTTCCCAGGTGATATTAGGCAGGAAACTCAAATGTCCTGTATCATCAATATGTGTATACCTTAGCAGTAACCTATAACCTGTTCCCTTCTCAGCCAGTTTGTTACCCACATGAAAAATACAGTCTTTCATCCTCCTTTGATGTGTCATGTCATCTGCCTCCAAACAACTGCAGCTGCTTGCTGTAAGCATCTAGGCAATTTTTAAAGCAATCCTGAACTTCAGCACTATGGGGTCTAGTATGAGGAACGCATTCTCTCTGTGTTTTAACCACTACCTACTCTTGCGTGGCATCTTTAAACGCTGCTTTAACACAAATAACAATAATCATATTGGTAATCTTGACCTTTCTATTGTAATTCCTAACATGACCATTCTTTAGGTAAATTTAATGTTAACAGCTACTTTATCTTGTTTGATAATTGTATAGCTTTGGGAAATGATTTTGCATCTAGTCATCTTAGCCTTAATTTGGAGTGCAGATAAATCTCAAATGCCAGAGGGGGATTCTGACCCAAAATAATAACATACCTGTGATTTAATGAGTTAACTTTTATCATTCACCTTCCAATTTATGTTTGCATAGATGTACTGTGAGAGTAGAAAAGATGCCATCTGGGCATCTGGAGCTTTCTGTTGTGATACTGTTAGTGAATTTGGTTTCACATGTAGAGTCTTCTGGTTCACCTCTGGAATATTTTTATTGACTCTGCAAACTGATCTTCTTGAGCCAGAAAATTCATCTTTATACAGCAACGCTTGAGTTGGTCTCTAGAGAAGGCCTGTTGCAAAAGCAAGTGAATTAAAACAAAGTGCATACTGACGAATTCAACATACAAAATACAGGAATGGAGCCTGAGAATTTATTATAACCTACATTTTTCTTTCTCTAGTTTGTTTATATTTTAGAAGTGATTAAAAAATGTATTTATGGTTCCTGTTATGTTAGTTTTGTTCATCTTTATGTAGAGATGGTTCTACAACATACTTGCAGATTCCACGGACTGTGAGGCCATTGTAATTGATTATGATGGACAGACTGTCTTCCAAAACACCCATCTGACATGTAGGGTATGTATGTTCTTGTATCTTGTTTACCAGAAAAACATATAAATTAAAGGGACATTCTATTAAATAATAAAAAAAGTTTATTAATGAGTGCCCAGGCAAGATTCAGTTCCATCAAAAGTAATAAATTAGAAGACAGCAAATAGTAAGTACCTCAAACTGGCTTGAATAAATTTGATTCAGCACTTATCTTGAATTCCTAAGAGTCCATTAATTTCTTTCAAAGAAATCGTATACATGAATACACTAAAGGTCTGCACAGAAACCCAAATCATTGCCACTCTGTTGGAAACTATAATTGTGTTAATAATTACTTTGAACCTGTATAATCATTTTAATTTTAGTGCTGTAGAAGAATTTGCTAGTCACCTACGCTGATGCAAAAAGAGAGATACTACTTATTTTACACTGTGAGATAACCTTTGCTGGTTAGAAATGGCAAACACAGTGATGATATGAAGCTCTTCGGCAATGTGAGTGTCCTTGAGCCAAATGTTTAAACTTCCCAAAGCATCAGACACTCTTACATAAATACCCAACTATTTCATTAAAACCCTGAGGTGAGAATTTCAAATTATTTGCAAGCTGCAGCTAATTTCAAGGTGAGGTCTTGTGAAGACCTGATGAAATCATAAAAGTAATAACTGAATAGAATAATAGAAATCCCCAGGCTTGGACAGGCGTACGCTCTGCTGGATCACACAGTGGCTGGATGGCCAGACCCAGAGAGTGGTGGTGAATGGAGTTAAATCCAGTTGGCAGCCTGTCACAAGTGGTGTTCCACAGGGCTCAGTGTTGGGGCCATTCCGGACTAATATATTTATTAATGATCTTGATAAGGGGATTGAGAGCACCCTCAGTAAGTTTGCAGATGACACCAAGTTGGGTGGGAGCGTTGATCTGCTCTTCAGAGGGACCTGGATAGGCTGGATTGGCTGAGGCCAATAGTATGAGCTTCAACAAGGCCAAGCTCCGAGTCCTGTACTTGTGCCACAATAACCCCATGCAATGCTTGGAGGAGTGGCTGAAAAGCTGCCTGGCAGAAAAGGACCTGGGAGTATTGATTGACAGCCGGCTGAACATGAACCACTGGTGTGCCCAAGTGGCCAAGAAGGCCAACAGCATCCTGGCCTGCATCAGAAATAGTGTAGCCAGCAGGGCTAGAGAAGTGATTGTCCACTGTACTCGGCACTGGTGAGTCTGCATCTGGAGTACTGTGTTCAATTTTGGGCACCACAGCATAAGAAGGACATTGAGGTGCTGGAGAGGGTCCAGAGAAGGGCAACGAAGCTGGTGAAGGGTCTTGAGAATAAGTCTTATGAGGAGCGGCTGAGGGACTTGGGGTTGTTTGGTCTGAAGTAAAGGAGGCTGAGGGGAGACCTTATTGCTCTCTACAACTACCTGAAAGGAGGCTGAAGAGAAGTGGGTGTTGGTCTCTTCTCACAAGTTACAACCGATGGGACAAGAGGAAATTGCATCAAGTTGCACCAGGGGAGGTTTAGATTAGACATTAGGAAAAACTTCTACACTTAAAATGTTATCAAAGACTGGAACAGGCTGCCCAGGGAAGTGGTTGAATTGCCATCCTAGATGTATTTAAAAGCCGTCTAGATAAGGTGCTCAGGGATGTGGTTTAGAAGTGGGCCTGGTACAGTTAGGTAACAGTTGGACTTGATGATCTTAGAGGTCTTTTCCAGCCATAATGATTCTATGATTCTATGAAATCAGAATATGTAATGAGTCTTATTCTTACTTGTTCCCTGTATCTACCAGGAACAGTTGGCAAGGATGCAGGGGAGGAACAGGGTAAAGGCACTTATTTCTTCTGCCTTGACTGCTCATATAGCTCAGACCACACTCAGGAGTGCCTTAAACTGCATCGGCGGTGTGTGGTTGCTTGTTGGTTGGCACCTGCCATGCAGAAGAAGTATGTGAGTCGTCATCTGCTGGGTGCTGTTGCGGGATGGTGGTGGGAGAAGGAGCTCTGTCAGTCTTTCATGCCTGAGGAATTTCTGCTTTGCTGCTGCCAAAGCTATTGATATTGTGGTTGGTGCCTTCAGATAGAGCAAAGTAACTGTGGACATGGGGGAAAACTTGGTCCCATGTCCAAGCAAACAATTAGTTCTAATCTCCACTCTTGAGTGCAAGCCAGGAGAAGACGGTGAAGGCATGCAAGAAGCGAGTCTCAGAGCTTATCCCAAATAAGCACATGGCAGTAAGCTTCCCGGCTCCCACTGATATTAACAGCTGAGCTATAAAAATGACTTTCTGTTTAAATCCAGGCTCCCCTATTGATTTCCAGCTTGATTTTTATATGAATGTCATATCTCTCTCTTATCAGCTTCATGCAGCTCTAGTTGGTTTGGCACTTTGTGATGTTCTTGACATTGTTCAGAGAGATGTTAAGTTAAAGCTGAACAGCTTCCTTGACCTGAAATTTAAACAAGAATGTGGCAGTCCTGGAATTTTACGTAAGACTCAGAAACATGTCTTCAAAAGTACCAGAAAACTGCCGTTTAAGAAGCAATTCAGACAAGCCCATTGCTAGCAGTAACTATATAATAATAATTTGGCAGCAAATGTTAACTGCTCAGTGTTTTGATAGACATTTCTCAACTAGAGAACAAAAATGGTTTAGGAAGGAGATTCTTATGCTAATCTGAAGTCCGTGGGAAGCTTTTCTTCCCCCTCCCCACCCCAGAAGGTTTTTTTGTTTCACAGAAATGCACAAGTTGATGTGGGTACCTTTTACACATGATGGAATGAATAAACCTGTAGGTTTCACAGTCATTCTCTCTGGATTGGCATCAGCTATGCATTTTTGCAGTTGTTAAAAGAAACAGTGATGATGGGGTTAGAAGAGATACTCGCTGATGAAAATATGGTGCGGTCTTGTTAAAGAAAAAGAGGGTATGTTAAGGAAAGATTATACCCCAAAAATTCACGGGCACAGGTTTATATGCAGGTTGGCATTGTTTGGGAATATTGCAGAGAGCAGAGAATGAATGATAAACCTATTACTTTTAGTCATAACTGAAGTGCTTTGCTCCAACAAGTCACTATCCAAAGGCTGAAGTCACTATTATGAGTTTGTATCCCCTTTTTGTAAAGGGTTATTGCTTGTTGTCCAACTGACAGCTAAAATTGGCCAGGAACTGAAAACTAAAAATAGGAAAATATATCAAGAAAAAGAACACATAAGCTTTTAAGACCTTAAAAATGGCAACATAGGGGAGTTTTCTGAGGAATGGGCTGGGGAAATGACCTCACATTGGAAAGAACTGGTTTGTGGGGTAATGTCTTCTTTCTCTGCAATCACTGTTTTGAGGTGGTAGTTGAACCCCCTGTTGAGTCCTTTCCATACCTTTGCTTCACAGTAACTTTGCTAGTGAGGGCTTTACTGTTAGGAGAATATAAAGAGCCTTCATTGATCTGCTTTCAGGTCTTGTAAATTATTGCCTCGTGATCATATTTCGTACTGAATAGGGCAGAAGACTTTCATGTTTAGGGTTGGAAGGTGTGAAATCAGATGAAGATGTATATTAAGTTTCATGGATTGACACAATGTTTTACATATATGCAAAGACAAAAAGCTGTTCTGACATAATGGTGATGAACAACGTTTGATTATTTTTTTTTCAGTATTTCCCTTTAAAAGTAGTTGTCAGGACATGCAAAGAGGAGACAGGAATTACACACCTGAATTAAATACATGGATAATCTGGAAAAAAAACCCACTAATCTTGCTTTGATGAGCTAATTGCTCTTAATTGGCTTGCAGAGAGCTTTTGGGGGGAGTAAGGTGTGGATAAAAGTGATGTAAGAATTTCATAACTGATTACAGCAATTTCACACCTTGCTGTAATCAGATACTGACTGATACCAAGAAGTCTTATGCCCTATTACAATATTGCACAATTTACAAGAAAGTCTATGAGATAGCTATGTGCAAATGAAATTACCACATGAAATAAATGCAAGCAAATTATTGTCTGTGGAAAACAACATAACACATCAGGGGATACAAAATAAAAGCGGTAAGTTATTTTTTATTTGACTTGGATATATTTTTTTTGTTTGTAGTTGATAATATGAGTAGTTGATAATATGACCTCATCACCATCTATATGGGTGTGTCAGTGTTTAGTGGTGAATTCTTCATAATAAAAATGTTTTATTTTCTTTCTGTGGTAGAATCAGTTCTTAGTTCTGCTTTGGAGATTTTTGTTTGTATCTGTTTGTCAGTTGATGTATAGATGGGTATCTTTTGTGTACAGAAATAAAGCACATAATGAAGGTTAATTCAAATAACATTTGGTTTAGGTGGTAGTGAATTGTTAAGTAGCTTTTATGTTTTGTGAAAAAGAATTGCATGGGTCCAGCTCTTGTGGCAGTTACATTCTCCGGGGAGTCTTTGCACAAATAAGCAGACTGGATTCTTAATTCAGTAGAGAGCAAGCGCAGCAAGAGGAGCACTCAGATGATCCAGTTCATTGTATCCCTGTTGCTAAGCAGACAGGCTTTTGTACCAGTTGGAACGTTTTCAGGCTCTGTGGCTGCATTCCTAGATGAGTTGCAATTAAATGTGAAAGTCATGATTGCCAGCATTGCTTGCCAATTCCAGTTTTATAATAAGGGGCAAAACCATCTGATCAGCCCTAGACAGAAACAGAAATTTGTTTGACCTACAATTATGTGCCGAACCAATGGCGGTGTGAGTTTAAAGAAACAAAAACATAAAAATCCTCCTAAGCTATGGATTGTTTTACTGTTCTGAGAGGAGATATTCCTTGTCGGTAGGGAATACCCTGGAGGAGGAAATTCCCTTTAAGTGACTGTATTACTACTGGTGACAGCGTTGTGTTTTGTTTTGTTTTCTCTTTAACATATTTATTTCAAGGCTTCTTGAACTTCTGACTTTGCTAGACACTGAGTAAATTCTTTTTATGTAATGGATAAGGCTAGGTATTATCTGTAATCTGCTCGTTTTCCAGTTCGTGTTGTCTCATCAGCTTTTCCAGCCACCTCTGCTAGGGACTGAATAATAAGGGAGAGAGAGCTGAACTTTTTGCTGTTTCTCAGTTGACAGATGCAGAGGCGGAGAAGTGGCAATAATAAACTTCTGGGTTTCATGTGAGTGAAAAGGCCTATACACTCATTTTCTATCCATTTGGATGGACTCTGTGGAAGCAACACAGGGCTATTGGTGATTTTTGCTGCTAAATGCTGTAGAAAGGTCTGATAATATCAGTATTGGTACCACCCAGAGAATAAAATCAGTTCTGTTAAGAATGAGGAGCGTTTGTTTGGTTGGGTTTTTTTTTTTCTTTTGCAAATTTATCAAAAAAGGACAAATATGTTTCTCCAACCTAAAAAGACGATCAGAAAAGAAATAGAGGATTAAAATGGAGTTTTTTGTCTTACCAGGTTGGTACTAGAAGTTTTACTTATTTATGTATTTTTTAAGTTTTTGACATTTGACAGTTTCTGTGTAATTTCTCCGATCCTCTGACTTGCACATAAGCTTGTTTCACATGCAGTAGAAGACCAAGTGAGAAAAGAGGTCGATCAACCTGCCTCCTTATTGACTTCTACCTCAGTTAGAGCTTCTTGCTAACTTGCTTACAAGAGGTGCTTTGAATTTTTTTTGCAGACTGTACAACTACTACATTGGCACGTGTCTCCTATAGGGGCAAGAAGTAGTTGGAATTTAAGCTTCTCCCATCATGAAATGAGACTTGTCTGAAAATGGTGGTTTTCCATAAATAGCTTTTTTGTCCACTGGAAAATAACTTTGCATTAAAACTTCCAGACAGCTTTTGTGAATATAGATACATTTTCTTCTCCTATAGATAAGACAAAAAAGATCAGAGTTCAAGCCATAATTCAATACTGAGGCTAGAGGCTTGTCTTGAAAGATTAAGAATTCTCTGTATGGAAACCGTGCTTTGCTCTGTGCTTTCAGAAGCAGCTCTATAAAGGTATTTTGTGAGGTGTCTAATATCCAGTAATCGCTTTCCTTCGTACAGGTCAGACTATTGCAAGTTCTAGGGTGAATACAAAATTGTGAACTAAGTCTACAGTTGTCCTTTTTATTTTATTTTTACTATTTGTATAGTATATTTGTATAGTTAATTAAGGCTTTGCCAGCTTGTCAAACTGAGTCAGGTAAAAATTGAAGGACTTGCACTGGGCGTGGTAATCAGGGAGCAGGCATCAAAACAACATGAAGTAGCTTTGATGAACGGTATAGGAAAATGTCCTACTTATTCTTCCTTTGGTTGCAAAGAAAACTTCAGCTTCTACTTTGAATGTACCAATAGTGCTAAGTTATTTCTTCTTAATAGCTAGCTAATTTTTCACCTGATTGATTTTTTCACTGAACCATTACCCTTCACTGGTAGCTGTTATTGCCACAAATTTTGCACGTTTTAATTATGGCTTATATCAAGATTTACTTTTGTGTCTTAGTTCAAGCTGAAAGTCACAATTTATCATGTAAACTAAACAATTAAAAATGCACGGAGAGGAATAGTGTGAGTAATGTACATGTATAAATGGCTTACATAAGACAGAATGATACCTAATGTTTATGGCACCAATGTTGTCTCCCATCTTGCTGCTATTGTATTACTTCATTGTAGATTAAATGTGTAACATGTCATTAATTATTTATTTTTCTGTGTTGCTGGGCTAACACTGTGCAATAGCTCCCCTTTCTTCATAAAAGCTTGAATTTTTGCCCTTGGGTGAGCTGATGTGAAATCCCCTTAGCATTTCAGCTGCCATATAATTATCTAACTATTAAACCAAACTCCAGGAAGAATCAGAATAGATTTAACGGGTGTCAAGGAATGCAAAGTGATCTGTGCTAACAAGGAAGGATGAAAGACGGGAGAGTATTTCTATGAACACATCCAAAATGCTCTGTGGTTGACACTTACTTAAAGGAGGATGCTTGATCATTTATTCATCGAACCTATCCCAAGACTTTTGCTATTCATGGTTATTATTTTGAGTAGAATACCGCTACTTTTTGTGGAGAAGGCTTTCGGGTAATGCACCCCCCTGTGAGGATGTGGACCAAAGTCTCGCTTTGTTGAGCTTCCTGACTTGTTATTTTCAAGGCTGAATTAGTAGATCAACAGCCGTCTGCCTGAGCTGGAAGTAGCTGCATCTCAGCCCTGATCGATTGCTTAAGCGTCTTAGTCTTTTACCTGCGGTTTGGGCCCGGCTGTTTGACTTGGCAGCGCAAACATACGCACAAGTGTGCATAGTCAGGTACGCTGAGAGGCTCCTTACCTGGAGAGCAAAAGGGCACTGGGTTTCACTCGGGAGGCTGCACCTCCCATGGTGTTTTGCTCTCAGGGTCCACGGGAGGAGTGGAAAAAAAGTGGGAGAGAGGAGTGCTTGGGGAGCACAGGAGTTTAACACTGATGTTGAGATAGGAGGAAGGGCCTTGTGAAACGTCAGGAATATGCTCTGAGGATGGCCACCCAGCACTGCTGCTTTGAAAGCGGGCAAAGATTAAGGCACAGACAGGCATCCTGCATGTGGGACAGTGTTGGCGCAAAACAGTTACTACGTGCCGAAAGGAACAACAGTGTTTTGCAATAGCTCCTCCATGGAGGCAGGTCCTGCCACTGCCTTAACAAGCAGCGCAATACAAACAAGCCCTGAATCGGAGATGTTTCACAACTTTAGTAGGTGAGGGTTTTTTTGAAACTCACCTTGGGAAACAAATATTTGTGAATAGTCGCTTTGTAAATACATTCATGATGAATATTCATCTGCTGTACAGAGGAGCTTCTGACTGGGATTTGACTTGCATGCACGTACTAGGACAAATTTTCTACCACAGGCAATTACAATAATTTAAAGCAAGACATGATGAGAATAAAGAGTAGGAAGAGCAGTTGTAGTTGCCTTAATGATTCTGTTTCATCTGAAAAATGGTTCGTTTCATTTCCAAGAACATCTGCCATATTCATTTTTAATTATTTTCCTATTTCAAGATAAATAATATAGAAGGTGATGATATTTCATTGAAAAGAAAATCCATTATATCTATTCATCTTTAAGGATAATTCAGATTGGAAGGGACCTCAGGAGGTCTCTAGTCTAACCTCTGGCTGAAAGCAGGGTCAGCTGTGAGATCTGACTGGGTTGCTCAGAGCTTTAATCGGTCCTTGAGTACCTCCAGGGATGGACACTGCATGTATTCATTGTGCATATTTGGTTTTCTCAACCAAGGAAAACATTCAGTCTTGTGCTGAAACTGAGTGAGATGTTTAAGTTATTGTGGGATGAATCTGAATGATTTTTCAGGAGCAGGGTAGTAACCTCCAGCCTGTGGTTTCACCCTGGTGTAACTGGGAGGCAGCCTAAATCCCGATAGAAAGGGGAGTGCTCCCTTGCTGCTAATGGAGGCAAAAGCGTGAATGGTGGGCACCTGCCATCAAAAAGTAACTCATGTTGACTGTAGTCTACTTTATTATGATTTGGTTGTATTGTTGTACCATTTCTCACTGGAATCTCTCCTCTTGCTGACAGTAGGAGTTAAGCAGTTGGAACGTACTCCAGGTGTTCATCTCAATTCAAATCTAAGTGAATTTTGATCCTTTTAGTACTTCCACAAAGAGAGATAGTGAAGGTAAAGGATTTATACACAGAATTATGGTAGTTTCTGTTTAGGTTTCCCTTTACGGCAACGTACCTTTGACCTGACCTGTTTTGCTATCATGGCAATAAAAGGTTACTGAGGATAGACAGATAGTGACTTAGGCCAGAATCATGCCAAAGCTTTGCAGGAAATAGATTTGATTAGCTTAGACTTCATGTTCTTTTTCCATGCCAGCTATGCTTCCAGAGAAGTAATTATTGCCCTGCTCAACTATGACATGAACGTCAGCAAAGTGAAAAGACAGTTTTTTCTGCCTTTAGGAAAAATGCAGCATAGACTTTGCATTAACACTCACCCTCCTCACTTAAGAGTAACAGGACTATAATCACCTCCTCAAAGTCATGCCCTGTGGTGTGATTCCAGTCCTACAAAGTGGCTGTTCTGATCATCTGGTATTATATCCACATCATAGTCACAGTTAGACACCGGGAAAGCTACAATTGTGGGAAATGCACTTACTCTTCCTCTGCTTCTATTCCTACACAGGCATATTCTTTCCTAATTTAATTAAATGTCAGGGGAAACTCTGATCTGTGACATCCAGAGCGACAGTTTTGAGCCTCGCAAGGGTTAGAAACATAGGAAGAAAACTTGGCCATGGGCAAATGAATTGTTATTCCTTTTCACTTTTGTATTGTGGAGCAAGAAATCTAAATTTAGATGTGTTATCCTGCATGCATAACTTTTGTTGACTCAACCAAATGTGTGTATTGTCTAGAGAAAATTGGAACTTTTGCCTCCTGGGCAATTAGCAAGATGTTATGTCACCTTTTACTGCTCATACATTTTTAATCTTGAATAATTCACATGCTACTTACAGTTCTAGTCTGTCACACCATTGTTGCTCACTGGTTACTAGTCAATACCTACTTCTGGTTTTATTTTTCCTTCTACATTTCAGTCACATAGGTTAAAAAAGAGCAAATTGTATTGGATCTGATAGGGTATGTATTACTGTGACATGAACTTGAATTGACCACAGACAAAAACCCCTTTCCGATTAGATACTATTTTTTTTACTCATCAATTTAAAATGATTAAAATGTGAGTAATACAAAATAAAATTTTAGAATATTATCTACAGTGGCATGAATCTCCAGCCTGTATGATATTACTTGTGCCATTTCATCCTTATGTATTTGCAGATGCATTTGTCTTAGTGTTATGAACAAAAGCATGTGAGATTGAGGGCACAAGTGAGTTTTTAAAGGAACTTACCTATCATATTTGCAAGCAAGAAAATGTAAGAGTATGGGGTTTCCACACTGATTGTATAACCTGCCTCTCTCAGGATAGCGTGTGAAGTACTAATCAAACAGGGTCTGATGAATTTTTTAGAAGTGACTAACCTTCTATTGGTAATCATTGCAATACCTGAAAGTTACAACAAGTTTTATTATGAAAGTGGTGTTTATACCATGTTTTAGTTCAATTTAGAGACATCTTGTGATTTGGCTAAGAGAGCAGTCTTGAGAGAAGCGGTGATACCAGCTTAACTAATCATCGCCATAAGCTTACCTAATTCAATGTTAGCTTTATTTTGCTTTCATTGTTTAATGAGGTATAGGATGTAACTACCCAAGCGATAAATATTGCAAAATATTCTGTTTATTTCCATAAGAATAACTTTCATGAGGTATGACTGTAATTCCTTGTTTGCTTTATTTGCCTCTACTGCATATGAAGTCTAATATGTTCGCTGAGTCAAGCCAGACAGGATATATAAACAGTATGTTGTCTCTGTCAACTGCACTGGTAGCTTCGAGTGCTTTGCATTATTTATTTGCAAGTGTCTGTTGCTTAAACATTGCCTTTGACTGCATGCTTTGGAAGCGACAGGAAGTCTACCAGTTTGGATCCATTTACTGAAAAGCGAAAGCTCCTTCCCATAAATTTTAAGCTGCAACAATAGGAAACAGCGTCAGAAACGGTAGTGAATCAAGTCCCGTATGGAAGTGGTAATTGAATCTTCTAAACAAATGGTTGCATCGCTGTCTGCACTTCGACTTTCATTTCTCACCACTGCCATTTATACAGTGAGCATGTAACATGATTATGCCATCCTCGGTTGTTTAGGCAATCTAAAAGACTCGTAAGAAAAGGATTGACAGCTAATATTCATAATTTAAAGCACATGATTCTCTATTCTGGATATAATAACCTTGAACATCTAAAATAGATTATTCCACGTGTTATTTAATGCGAGGCTTCATCAGACCAGTTGGGAGCCAGATTTCCAAAGCCTTGAAGATGCTACAAGTTTATTTTAATATTAAGTTTCCCAAGAAGCCCTGCCAGAATACCAAGAACTGCAGGGGCACAAGAAGTCTTCAGGCAGTTCCTCTCTGTCTCCCGCACTGAGTTCTCCTGATAGTAAGGGGAGAGTCTGGTGGGGGTTCCTCATTCTGCAAATCCCGCATATGAACCTCCATTCAAGCTGTACGTTAGTTGGCCAAGAGTTGACAAAGCCACTACCCTAGAGTAGGAAATGTGAAATGCTTCCAGCAGAGGTTCCCTAAGATTCTTACAGTCTGGGTTTTACAGAAATTTTGTGGCGGTCGATACTTTTACAAGTGTAGACTGTAAGCATACTTTTCCTCACGATGGGGAAATTTTTTTGCAATGGCCTCAATATTTCACTGAGGACATTTTGGAAGGAAAGTCACAGTCCTTAGTCATGCAAGATATGAGAACCTACAAGAAAACTGGAGCACATTGTCTCCTCTAAGGAATTTCTTAATACTAGTTTGAGTCAGTAAAACAGAAAATAATGATAGGCTGAGAAAGTTAATTTAGGAGAATTGTCTTTAAAAACGCTTGGAAAGCCTTTCTACTTGTTTCATAATGGAAAGGCTAAATATTTTGTTTTGAAAGTGTCAGAATGTTGGGGTTTTTTAACTCAAGATTAGTAATTTATTTTGATGTTTTAGAGCTATTTGCAGTGCTCATAAAAAATTGTTTGGGTTTTTTTTTTTTGTCATTTTGATATGGTTTCTGTCATTTAGAAATCATGCTGTCTGGGAAATAAACTTTTAATCCTAGCAAAAGAAATAAATCATTATGCTTTAGAAATAAGGTGACTTCTTCCAAAGCAGAATATTAGAAAGGGACAAGCCTTTCAAATTGTGCAAATCTTTGGCTTTCTATACTTGTTTAATACGAGTCTGTGGGACAAATAGGGTTCTTCATAAAATACAACAGAATACTACTTTATTGATTATACCTGTTTAAAATAAAAATTAACACATGTACAAGATAAAGACAGCAATTTCTTTGTCACTGAATTGAATTGCTTTTTAATAAATAAATATAGTAAAATTAAATTTCTAGCAATGCCAAGTTGATCACAAATGTGGAGGTAGAGGGGAAAGTGTAGGAGAAAGACAATAGTGTGGTAATTTAGGAGTAAATAATTTTTGAGTGCAGTATTTGTGGAAATGTTGGATTAAATGCTGTCATAGGAGTAGTAAAGCCTGGGAACGGATGAGGACGTATGTCTGAGCAGCATTGAACGTTTAGGGACTATTTTCTGTTTATGGTTGCCTGTTTGTTGTAATTACTGTTACATCAACCAAAGAAATCCTTATTACAGGCTTTGTGCTGGAAGACTTCAGTGGTATGAGAGTGATGACCTTAGGTTACTGGCAGGGTTTCTTTGAATATGCAATCTAAATAATTATTTGGCAATTATACTAGCTGTATTTCAAATATTATTTCATCTGGAACTTGGAAATATGATAATGAAGACAGTTTGGTCCAAGTGCATGGTTTAGCATGATTCAAGTCCAGTAAGCTTTTCCTGATTTTTTTAAAAGCAGGTTTTATAGTGCGAACATAATGTGGTTACAAAATGCAGGTGGAAAAAGATGTCACTGAGCTGAATCACTGTTGGCAGTGGAGATTTTATTTTGGTTACATTTTAAGATATAAGCCCATTCACTCTTCCATTAATAACTTTTGTTTGGTTTCGTATCTACAGTATATATGCATATGATATTTAATACTATCTCAAAATATATTATGTATATTTTATTACAAAAAATGGAATACTTCACATTGATTCGATATAAAAAAACCCTAGAATTTGGAACCTTCCCTGGGGTCCTGTCCTATTCCCATTTAGATTGATGGGTACCTTCCTGTTCTTCTCTGTTAAAATAGGCTCAGGGTCACAGTATAAATTTGAGAGTACTAAAGTATTTTTTTCTTCTCTTTAAAATTACTTCCACAGCACCTTAAAATGCCCTTGATATTTTAGTGGTTCTTTTGTACAGATGATAGCTGCTGCTCCTAATAGCTGGTAGTTTGATAGAGTAGAGCAAGTTACAGTTTGGTTATAATGCACCAAATACGGGCAGACTTTTGTTTCTATTTTTAGCATTAAGAAAAATTCCATAGATGTCCAAAGGCAGGTGACAAGTTAAGGAAAGAAGAGGAATCAAATGAAAAGAAAGCTATAAACAAACTTTGGAATCTAATTAGCTGCCAGGATCCCAGACCACACACACAGGTGATTATTTTATGGCCTAAATAAAAAAAAAAATAAAATTCCTCCAACTGGCTAGTATAGGGAGTAATTTATGTAAGAAGTATAGGGAGTAATTTATGTAAGACTTGTTATTATATCTGCTTTTTGTCTTTTTCTTTCTTTCTTCATTCTATTTATTGATAGTTAAAACCCTAGAGATGCTTTGAGTATCCTGTGGAAATACTGTCTCCAGCTAACACTAGAGAAATGCACATTTAAAACTCTGCATTCCTAAGATTAACCTAAATGAAACTCAGACCAGGTGGTTGTCATCTTAGTTGATTCAATGCATAAAATACAAAAATGTCCTCATACAAACCAAATGGTCAGACTTGAAAATAATGAGGAGTAGCAGCAAGATTTAAGTGTCCTTTGGCCTTTTGTGAAGGTGGGAATTAAAAAAAAAAAAAAAATTAAAAATTTTTTGGCCTATTGAAAGTCAGCTTGCACCTGAGGTTCTCCGTGCTGCTGTCTGGAAGTAGCAATTTCTTCTCTATCGAGTGGCTAGCTGCAAACCTGAAAATGAGAGGGTAAGTCCCTTTCATCGTGTCTTGAATCATTGTAGCTTTTTTTTCAGCGCTCATCAAAGCTAGAGGTAAAGTCAAAGCACAGCATGTCCAGTGTGTTATCTCTAACGTACAGTTTGGGGCAGAGCAACAGGGGACATAAGGAGAGGTTAGCTGGGACAAGAAATACAATATGTTTATATTTGGGAAAGAACTGTAGCAAATCCTCTCTCTCTTCCCTCCTGAGCAAAGAAAGTACAGGAACTGTGTTGCAGGTCCTCTCATTGGAAGTTTTTTACATGGCATGTCTGGTTCATCTCATTTTCAAGTTATCAAAGGTCTGGAGCTATACCTGGTAGGGGAGACTTTCCTCAGGGCTTGATAAATCCATCCTCAAACTAATTCCTGCAGCTTGATGGGAAGCATATTGCCATTCCTGAGACTTTCACACTGGTTTGCAGGCTCTTGTGGGTTTGTCTGCCCACAGCACTCTGCTTCTCGGGAAACAGTGGACCCAGTTAATTTGTTTTGTATTTGTCAGCTGAGCGGTATTCATTTTTCACACAAACCAAGTTTTATAGGTTAAAAAAGCATGTACTGTGAATTCAGGCAAAGCAGAAGTTTACAGGCTTGATTGCCAAATTTGGAAAAAAGCTGCAACATAAAGAAGTAAAATAATCAATGTAGCCTTGGGGTTTACCAGAGGTGAAACAGTTTCCTTTGCGTTGCTTATGGTTGTTGAGGTAAATCTCAGCTTTAGGCCAAGGGGGGCAATTCAGCTGGCAGACACCACTTTGTGGGATGCCAAACCTCTCAGTGGGAGCCTGAAGCCAGTTGCGTAAGGGAGGTGCCCGCCTTGTCCCAGGCTGCTCCGAGCAGCAGTCATCGTGAGAATTTTCTATCAGTTTATCAGGGATGGGAGTCCCCCTGCCCTCACCTTTCGGCACTTGTAACCTGTCTCATGCTGCTGATCAGAGGATGCACGGCTCTTCCCTTTCCCTGACTTCTCTCAGATTATTACTGTGCCTCATTAGCCCATTTCTCTGGCTTCAGTGCCTTCCCCCTTGTCAGCTTGCCAAGACTGCTATCAGTCCTCTAAAATCAATAAGAGTATTGATTGTACAACCGTCCTCTTAATTCTACAGTCTGTACCTTGTCCATAGCTTTTCGTAGAAATCATGCAGGATATGGATAATCCAGGCGTCAAACTTGGCATGAACTATAAGTTTTAACTCCATAACTTTTGTAAACTGCGTCCCTGTATAAATCCATATGAAACACTGATGTTTCTATGCTAAGGGGCCAGTTTCTGATGCCATTACTCACTTTACTTTGTGTCTTTTAATCATGATGGTTAACACACAGTGGGTCTGTTCGCATAGTTCATATCTGAGTAACACAGCACAATTTAGGTGTTTGGGGGTGTTTTTTTAAGTCTCTACAGATGTGAGAAAATCATCAACTTCCAGTTTTCATAAGTGATCATATCTAATGAAAACTCCTGAATGTCTGGAATGCAGCAGTTGCAAGTGAAGCTCAGACAGTCACAGCAATGACTTACCCTACCTGGTGTCTGAGGGTTAAACTATGCAAATTAATATTTTTCTTCAAGCTGACTCCTTCATATAGGTAGACTCCTTTAGCAATTAATTTATGTTATGTATTTTCTCTCTGTCCATGTATGAAATATCTGCTGTAGTGGAGGATAGATTGTGGTACGTGTTTGCTTTATTTTCCTGTTTCATAGGGGTTTATCAAATCCATTCCTGAGGTTCCTGAAGCATTGTAGGATTTTACAAACCAGGCCTATTGCTAAATGTCAGGTGGCTTGGAAAGGTAGAAGTCAAGAAAGAAATTTGTCCAAATGCTGGAGATCATAAATATTTGTTAGTTGAATCTTATGAAGGTTTGTGTCATAACCAGTGAGTATTTGCTGAGAATAAGCATGTGTTTTTTGTGGTTGTTTTTGTTTTGTTTTTTTCTCTAAAAAGTAATAAATAAAAATCACAGTTAAAAGCTTTGCTGCTTGTAGAATCATGGGTAATAGTACATGGAATTTAATTTACATTTTACAGTTGCTCTTAGCTTTAATTTTTAAAATATAACTGAGTAAACAAAACTTCATCTGGAAAAAAAGACAAATGAGACTATTTTCTGATAATGAAAGTCAGCAAAGCATAGCCTGATTCCTTGTGATAGGGATAAATATATTTGCACTAATGTGCTTAAAAGGCAACTATTAGTTTTTAATGAATGTAAGAGATTTACTTTTTTAGCAGAGCTACTAAAATAATAATCATACATAAAGGAGTACTTCACACAAGCTCAGGAAATTATATTCAGAGATTTAGCTAGGGAATTTGGTTCTGGTTTGAAAGATAACGTTCATTTATATATACAAAAAATTGTTTAGTTCATTAGCATACTTTTATTCTGCAGACACTGAAAAGCTTTAATGCCCCCAAAATTACTTAGATGTAACTTAGTTTTGTGAGTTATCAAGCACTAAAGATATAAATAGTCTTATTATTCTGTCACAGCTAGTGCAGTACTGTTCCAGAACACCACTATTGCACAATAGAGGGCATTTTTAAGGGGTTTTTTCCCCCCACTAGTGTACCAGATTAGCTTGATTCTGAGATAATACATTGAAAGTGGATGTATGATTTTAAGACTTCTGGTGAAGTGCAGACTTTCACATTAAAGCATTAAAATGTGTCTAATGGGCAGACACTATGTTTTTTGAAGTGAGACTTTTGATTCAGGATCTAATGCAGCACCGATGGAAGATTAGTCAAGTAATTTTAATGAATGGGAAAAGGAGTCAGACCAAAATTTGCTACCTTCATGCTGGAGACAATTTTCTCTTGGTCACATCTATGAATATGTATATGTACATATATAAAAGTGTAGTGCCATTGGTGATGGAAACCAATGGAGTTGCAGGAAGGAAAACGGGAACATGGAAGCAGACATTTGGGCTCTTACCTTAATTTGTAGGAACTGGGCTGGGTGTCACCAACAGGTAGCAATAGTAGGAGTCATGGCTCCAAGATGCATTGCGCTTGAGAATTTCTCATAAATTAAAATTAATCTCTTCCCGTTCTCCAAAGGCACTCATGACATGTTGTATAGAAATTAATATCAGACATCAGAGATAATTATCAATACATCAACAGTGGCATTGATTATTAATGACACCACAAGGAAATGCCTAAACTTGGCTGAATTATGCACTAAGAAATCCACTATTAACTTTGTTTTAGCTCTGCATGTCTGTTGCTAAGCTTTCTTAATCACTGTAAGTGTATCAGATAAAAAGCAGAAACTGGAGAAACAGTGTTGAAAATAATTGTTGTTCTCTGGAAAATTGATCCAAGGAAACTTAGGGACAACTTTATAGTTGAGAAATTTGCACTACAAGTGATACTTTTTGTTTTACTTAATATATATAAAAAAAAAATGGTACTAGAAAAATGTACTCTGAAGAGCTGCTAGGTATTAATACCCAAACTGTACTAAGTGATAATATTCTTATGCCAGACTGATAAGCACCTGTACAAAAAATATAGATTGCCAGCTAAATTAGTCTGGTAATCCTGATAAGTCCATAGTGAGGTCTATGATGTCTGCTAGGGGCAAAAATGTATTCTGTAAGACTTGCCTACAATCTATATTTTCAGTCTATGCATGTCAATCAAATTATTTCAGGAAGGGCTTTAGCTTCTCAGATAGCGAAAATAGCCTTGAAAATTTCCTTCAAATCCATGTCCCCAAATCTAACTTTCCGCAGGGGAAAAGATGTTCTTTTTAGGCTGAGGCTTTAAAGCTGGCTGGGGCTTTCACGGTGGCCTTAGGTTGGAAGTGAAATTAAAAAATCTAATCCTTCTTTTTCTTAGTTTTTACTTTTACTGTTTCCTTCTAAGAAAGAGCATGTTTAAAACTAATGGTGGTTGTATACAAGCAGCAACAGAGAAGCTGCCAGAAATTACTGTGGCTCGTAATGCAGCAGCCACTTTGGATTATATTCTTTAATCGTTATCACATGGTTAAGACACATTCCTAAGGCTGCTCTAAAATGGTTTGCATAGTCTGGCTCAGCGACATCGCACGGGAATACGAAGGTGATTTTTAAATTCAAGATGGGTTACAGATGGCTTAGACTTACACACAAATTGTATTTGTATTGAATTCTTGCATGGTTTTATGAATAGAAGTAAGAGCATTACATATAAAGCTAATGAACTCTCAATGTGCAGTCGTGTATTTTTTTTTAGTGATTATGTACTTACATGAGAAATTCCAGCATAGGGAAAAATTACTTCTTTTGATGGCTACATATTTTATCCACAGTAACTTGTTCTGTCTGAAGAATATACATTAAATCTTGGTTAAGAATGTATGAGGTAGTTTATGTGTATGAGGCATCAAATGAATCTGTCAGAGCTGACTGTTGATAAGGTATGGGAACCAATGGCTTGGCAACTCTCTACTTGCAAACTTTTTTGCAATCAATACTGTATTAATCATTTAGTTTCTGCCGATATAGAATGGATATTCTTTCAGGGACTGCATCCAGCAGAGGGAAATGTGATGTAGCATCAGCATTACTGTTGCATTGGGAATGGGAAGGAAAATGAGGAAATTTTAGACTGCTCTCCTGAAGCGAGTGTGGCTTTTGTCTACCTGAGTGTAATTTATGCATTATAAACTAAACAGATAGGAATATTTTGAGAGACACTGTCTCTGGGAGACACCTTCCTTCAGGGAGAAGGCTAAAGACCAGAAAAAAAAAATCATACCAGTAACAGCAAATGGCCGGTGCAGTCCTGACAGGATCCTACCCAATAGCTTGCCATAGGAGGTACGCGTACCAGAAAGAGGCATTTGGTTGGGGGTGGTGGTTGTTTTTTGCTTTTTTCACGTGAACGCAAAACAAAAAAATCACATATATGAAATAGTTGAAGGGACAACGGTTACTCACTGGAAAGGGGGGGAAATGAGAGTGCACTTTTCCAGCATGATTCACTTTAACATAGCATAATTTGAGAAGTGAAGTCCATTGCTTTGCAATGTATTATAAGAGAAATTATTTTGTCATGGAAATGGAAGAGACCCTTTATGATGACAAATGTTTTCTTGTGTGTGACCTTCTCCCACATCCTTTTCTTCAAAGTTTAAAAGGCAAGAAGGTGCCAGTAGAGATAGTAATTATTATAAATTTGGTCTCTGGAGGCTCTCTCGTATGTGCTTGTATTTAATAAATCGTCATCTCTGCCTCTTCCAAAACAATATTAAAAGTGTTTTGTGTGGGTGGTTTGGGTTTTTTTTTTTGTTTTTTTTTTTTTTCTTTTGCCTTTGTCTGATACTATTGCAAGGCAGGTCTGGGGATAGCTCTGTTGGCTCCTGAAGTTCTGCACAAGAAGAGAAGACTGTGATGGATGTTAGCCCCGCTCTGTGGCCATGTCTAAGCAGACATGCCTTGTAATTGTTGACTTCACTGTTTGCTTTCAAGTACACTACGTTTGGATCCGTATTGCACTGCTTATCACTTTAAGTTTGTCCATATCTTTTGCACAAGTGACTTTCTGGTGCTAACAACGATTTTTTAAGCTACTTGATGCGTATTACTATATCAAGCTCAAGTTAACCAACTTTGTGTTTGTAGAGAATTGGGATAAAAAACATCTATGTGAGCCTTCCTGACTTCTTTGAGAACTTTTTGACTATAGGCTATGCTCCATTTTGTTCTTTGTTACATACCTTAATTTTTATTTTTTTTTTATACCACGGTCTTGGACAGTGCTTGTGAAGTAGACACAGAGATCATGCAATGGCATGGCTTCAGCTGTTCTCCTGGAAATTTAAAAGGACAGCAGGCCTGCCATTCCTCTCCTCACCATGGGGAGAACAATAAAAATGTATAATGAACTGCTGTCTTTTAGAGAACTTACAGATCCAGTGACAGAGGAGATGAAGAATCTTTGTGGTTTTGGTTCCCCTTTTGATAGAGGATGGCAAAAATGTTTGTCCACAGAGAAAGCCAGAGGGGATAGGCAAAAAAAAATAATCCACTAGCAGTTGGGTTAATCTGTGCATTTCAGCAAGCTTAAGTGAAGAGCTTGTTTGCGTAAGTTTGACTTGAAGGCTGATTGTCATGAACCGGTCCAATATTCGCAGGAGGGGCGAGATGGTTTGTAAGGAAATTTAGGCTTCTGCATTTCAGAAGCACACCCAACCTAATTGTTTATTCTTTTTTTAACATAGGAGGGGGAACAAAATCAACCTAGACACTTCCAAGGAATGATTCATCATACCTGTTTTAGAGTCGACTGTAGGCTGAGCTGATGGAGTTGTAAGTGTGCCTGTTGTCTCTAGTGGCAATAAGGGAAGTCTAGAGGGCTAGCTCAGATGCGGACGGTGCAAGCACCTATGGCTGGCCATTGGCATTCTAATGTACTCTCTGGAGTTCGTGAACCTGCGGATGTAGCCTCTCCTATGTTCACATGTAAGGTGTGGTTCAGGCAAATGAAATTATTGCATTGGTTTGAACGAAAGCTACATGCCCTCTTAACAATGTGTCTATCCATTTTGTGGACTGTTGTTTTATTGGTAACATTGAATAACAAAATAGGTATTACTGTATGAGGTGTTTGTTCCAAATCTGGCAAGATTTTTTTTTTTTTTCTGGAGGATTTTCTTTTAGTTCAAAGAAGTTTGTCAGAAGTTTATTTTTTCATATCTTCATTGAAGCTAATGCAGTCCATGTGTCAGCCTGAGTTACCACTGTGATGGTTAGTTGTAGTACCTGACATGAGATGATTCAACAGAGGCAGCAGATGTTCTTCAGGGGTTTTTGTTTCTGATCCAGATTTTTAAAGAATATTTTGCTGCAGTTTTATGAACCACGCTTACATACAGAGAGTCTGGTCACGGCTGAAAATCTGTAACTCTGCCATGACTAGTTTCCAAATATGTGAGGTATTCAACAGAAACACATATCTTGGATGTTACGTATCATTTTGTGTTTGCCATCAGCTCCCTCTCTGTGCAGATTACAAGTAAGGACCAAGTCCAACACTGCCGAAGAATTTTATGATTATTTAGATGTCATCTATCAAGGTGCAAAGAGAGTTGCTCAGCTGGTATAGGCCACTTGGGCATTATTTGTGGCTGTTAACAAAGTAAGCGGTCAAGCTCCTGAAGGAAGTGGGAACTAGAGTCTTTCCTGCCTTCATGTGCGCTTACGTGTTATGTACTCTTAAAATTATATACCCCTGCTTATTCTTGGGAGCATTTTTAGACAGACAGTTGCCCAAAATCAAGTCTGTAGCGTTTTTCTTTACAGCATATTCTGACAGCAAACCACGAAATTCTGTCTTTCAAGCAATAGCTGTTCCAGTTGCTTACTCCATTGCGTATCCTCTGTAAGATGACCTAATACAGCCAAAAAGTATACTATAATCCAGGTTTTAATATAATTTATAAATACAAAAATTGAAAACAAAACAAAACCAATGCCAAGTTTCCAAGTTTATTTTCACTTTTTAAAATTGTTTTGCATGACCTTTTTTTTTTTTTTTTTTAATGCTGTGGAAACTGAAGACTGTGCTAAGAGATCCAGTTTTCCTTTTAAGTTGGTTGAAACCTGTGGAAGCGGGAATTATATTTTACGTTATCAAACACTTCATGAAAGAACTCAAATCCCAAAAGCATATAAAATACTTGAATGTCAATATTTGCGATGAGATCTGTTTATAAACATACTGGTATGTTTGCTCATCTGTATACTCCACATCTGAGAAAGCTTCCAAAACTGTCTGGCCTATACTTTAACTGTTGGAAACATAGTAGAATTCAAAACTGTGTAAAAAGTGCCCCTTTTGGCCAAACGCATATCCCTTTTTGGACACATTTGTGCCAGAGCAGATGTGGTGTGCAGCTGAACACTGTTTACTGCATAGGAATATCCAGCTGATCAAAATTTCCACACTGTGACTGCAATAATCCTTCATTTCTGTTGTTTATCTGAGATCCACCCTAACAGGGAGTCTGATAGGGGAATTTAGTGCGGGTCTTGAAGGGGACATGTATTAACTTTAGGAAAATAGCTAAGATATTAGCAGGATGCTATTACTTGCAATAATACACTTTTGAGCCAGGCCTTGATAAGTGGTGATGTTATTAAGGAGGACTTTTCACAGCAATGTTTGTTTTTGCTTAGACTCGTTGGGTGTTTACAGGACGGTTGGCCATGGATACTGCACGCCGGAAACAGTGTCTTACTCATTTGCTAAAGTCAAGCTGTGAAGTGAGATTTTTCACATACTGATCTGCTTTCCTAAAGTTTAAGAATTAGAAAGGATGTGAAAGTCTGTGCCTTTGTTAGATGTATATATTTTTTCACTAGATAGATGATGAAAATCTATGTAATATTTGCTTACGATCCTCTTAATTAGAATTGTTTTTTCATGCATTTCAAGAGCTTCATTCAAGTGCAGGTGGAAGGCAGACTTGGCTTGATTGACTGTAAAATGCTTCCACATTTAGATGTGTTCTGTGAAATAAACATGAAAGAAAAAAATACCCTTTGATTGTGTCTGAAAATGCAGTTATCACTGCCATAAGTGTAAGAGTGAGAGAGAAGGGAGAATGACGGGAGGGGGGTAGATTCAGAAGAAGAGGGAGAAATCATTAGATAAGAGACGAAGAGAGCTCCAGAAAATACTTTTTAAAACCCTACCACCTTCCCACCCCACCCACCCCCCGAAAAAAAAACCACCAGAAAAAAACCTCCCCAGGAACAAAACATATACTGAATGAAGCAAATTAGGTAGTTAATGGGTCATAATATAGAAAGAAAGAAACTTCCATACACAGGTAGCATGCCACGTAACTGTATTTCTGCTGTGAAAAATTTTAACTAAGGTAATATTGCTACATTCCAGGGTAAAGTACTCTGTCCAGAGGAAAAAAAAAATGCATCCCTGTGCATTTCCCTATCTTATAATTGCCATAAAGCAAAATATTGATGCTCTCAAAAACCTGTTAATTTTTTTTTTCCTGAAATGCTGTGTAAGAATATGCTTCAGTCAAGGGTTTATGGAAATTAATACAATGCACTATATAGAAAATGAATTCCAGAGAAAGATCAATAAATGCTGTATGCAGCAGAATAAAGTTATCAAAATGCAAATATTTTAAACAAAACAGAATTTAACAATTGCCAAGATAAGCTATTCCCTCAAAGCACACTGAAGACATTTTCTAGTTTACATAATGTAATTAAATTCAAGCCTGAAGAATTCAAATTCGTCCCAAAGACATTATTGGCAATGTGATTTAATGTGGTGATAAGGATGAAACTGTAGCATGTTTGAAGGCCACAAGAGTATTATAAAATTACATTTGAAAGCTGACAACAATTGTTTGCAATCTTTTTTTTTTTAAACCCACTCAATAGTGACATAACGAACAGAAGACCTTTTCCATTATTAGCAGCACAACCTCCTCCTCACACAATTTGGGTCAAGTTCACCCTGATGTAACTTCCATAGTCTCACTGAACCTATACTAGGAGAATATGACCCTTTTTTGTCTTGTGGAGGGGAAAAAAATCCAACAACCAAACAACCCCCCTCCCAAAAAAACACCCCCAACCAAGCATTTAAGTGAACACAGTGCAAGGAAAACGTGAGTCGGTGCTTTCTGGCAACAAGGTAAACCATTTTGTTTATATTCTTTCAGCAATATGAGAGGTGAGTACAGGTTTTATGTACACCGCTTTCTCACAGTTGGTTTTATTGTTCATGTGACAGGGGACAGAGTGAGCTGCGTGCTGCCCTGGAGTCAAGAGCTCTGTGGCATCAGCCTTTTTTCTGTCTCTAACTAATCTTTCTAATTATATTTTAAACCCACATTTCGTCTGCAAAATAGGGCTATACTATTTCCCATCTTGTAAGATCAGCTAGTTGAAAATGCAACAGGTCTTGCAAAAATATTTATATTATATCATAAAAGTTAATGTCCTTTGATCCTTTTGTATTATGAGTGCCTCAAGTCCTGTAAATTAGGGCTTCATCAGTCAGGGTGCAGAAAGACACATTCTGCGAAGCATATCTTGGCAGGGGTTGAGGGACATCTCAAAAGGTGCCGATATTTTGCTGTTGATGAGTGAGGGTCATTTAGCTTGCTGAGTTGAAAGGGTCTTTCAGAAGGATTAAAAAGGGAGAGAACTATTTGGATAGGGATGCTTCCTACTGCAGAAGCTTTATAGTCAAACTGCCCCTCTTAAAAGGATTTATTTGTTCCTTAACAACTTCATGGCGTGACCCCTGATTGACAGTGAAGTGGTATTTATAGTTTTCAGGCAGCCATCAGAAATGACTAATTATGCCTCCCTTGGAATGTATGTGCTTTGATGCCGTATGCTGTCATTATCTCACAATTTGCTGTCTCTGATAAAATATGTATGTATGAATAGTAGTGGTACTTAACATCTACCTTTCTTCAAGTTCCATATATTAAATATTTTGTAATTTTTGTAATTTTTAGGTAAAAACTGTTGCGCCTCCTGTGGTGTCCCCTTTTGAAGTAATAGGTGTTTCTTGTTCAGTCAGACACTCTTGCATTTGTCATTTTACAAAATCTTCTATCAGGCTTGAATGCATGTAAGTCAAGGAAAAAAGATCAAAGGCTGATCCATTAGTAACCTGTCAGATCTAACCTTCCCATAGAAAATATTCTATGAAAAGTTTAAAATTACTCTTTACAAAAGGGCAAAAGACTGTATAAGAAAAATTATGAAATGCATAGTGTGTGCACCAGCAGGACCAAACCACTGGTTCATCTGCTTCTTAACTGGAATATCAGATTAAATAGTTGTATAATATGTAGAGAACAATCTGTTTCTTTAAGTTTGCTATTTGTACATTGCTGGGTAGTACTTTATGTAACTTTCTTCTAAAGAAACCCTGAAAGTACTCATCATAAAATACTACCTGGAAGCCTCTGAACTGTGCTCTTCTGTGATTATTGTTGCTTCAAACTTAACTGAATCTCTTTAATTTTCTGGAGTTTGAATAAAAAATTATCTAACTCCAATGAAAAGTCAATAAATAAATTTTTTTTTTTTTTTAACTAACAATGTATTTTGCCTCCATCCACTGTGCCAAACCTGGCACCTAAGAATAACTCACGCATTCCATTTTATTATTTATCAAAGAAATGCTTATTAGCAGGAACCTATCCACTGATTTTATGGTAAATTTTCTCAGTTAGGAATTGTATTTTAACAGCGTGCATGTATTTTTATCCCAGGAAAAAAAAAAACAACAACAAAACAGTAGCCTAATAAGTAGGTTACCTGGATGTTGGGGACAGTTTTAATTACTTGTTTGCCTTGATTCAGACCAAGGCATTTCCCTTTGGTCTTCCCTATCCTTGGTGACTCATTGACACAAGACAGCTATCCTGAAGATGGTCTTTATAGCTTGTCCTAGTGGAGTCTTTATTTGTAGATCTAAACATTGGTAGCATCAGACAGTAGCGTATAATACCATAAGCTTACTAAAGCACTCACCAGCTGTCCAGGAGACAGTAGTCCAAATTCCTGTAATGAATGGATGAGGACAGGTGATGAGAGGCAAACCATGCAGTATGGAAGCATGGATATTAATCCTTGCATAAGGGGGATGAACCTTGGGTAGCCTGCAGGATTGCTGGTTAACCTCCATCTGGGTCCAATCTTTCAGGTGGCTCCAATGGACTTCTACCCAGTGGGAGACCCTCTCCAAGGACCTTGACTAAAACCATGGTTCATTCTTTTTCCTCCCTTATGTGTTGGTGGGGGTATTCAACCAGGATGGGGAAAAAAAAAAGAGGTTTCTAACCTGGCTAGAACAGTTATGAGGTCCAGAAGACAGAGGTGTAACCAGGCATGACAAACTTTCATGCCCAGCAGCAATGAGCAGAAACTGACTAGGACTTTACTAAGGACAATTCCTAACACTAATCATACTGTAACCTGCTAAAATTTTGAACATTGTAATTTAACTTCTTCCTCATTCTAATCAAATGTCTCTGGGGTACTAAATAGAAAGTAAAAAATAATACAATAGAGTGCAAATCTTATCACTCCTAATTCTAAAATTTGATTTGCCTCATATCCAATGATGAAAAAAAGATTACCTTGTAGCGCACGAATGAGAAAGAGAGAAGGGGAAACAGGAATCCTAATGTGGCTATTTACTGGTGCAGCAAGTTAATTACACATCTGAGAAAGCATCTAGCATTGTCACGTTACATTGCATGCGTATGTATGTACACATGGCTGAATATAAATATGTGTGTATATGAGCGTGTGTACATGCTTTATGCAACATTGCACTACTTGTGCACAGTACTTCCTGAATTTGTTCTTGAAGTCATTGTTTTTAAGGGATGTAAATGAAGACAAAACATGACCCAGTGGATTTTAATGTATAGACAGTTACTCTTCGTAAAAATGTTTACTTGATTAAATGCTCCGGTGGACAGTGATCAAGGAAGGAAGTGGTAGGTAAGTAATGAAAAGTGTATTAGTACAAAAAGTATCAACAGCTTATAGGACACGATAAATTATCTCTAGATCTCTAGTGGGATAAAGCAGGCACTGCAGACTTTTGCATGAAATTATTTTATTGAGGCCTTCTGTTTCTTAGACTATTTTCCGTGAAAGCTTTTCTGTCAGTTATGCAGTTTTCTATTGCACAAATCACTGCAACCCACAGATGAGCTAGAAGTCACTTTTACATTGCAGTCAACTCTGTCTGAGCAGTCAGAACTTAAATGTTCATGTAATGACAATCACTTTTTTTACACACAGAGAAAGCAGAGGATCTGCAAATGAAGTGAGCGTAGCAGTCTGGCATACCATCATGCATCTTCATGAAAAACTCATCTTCTGTTCTGCTATCTGCAGACCATTTCTCAGTGCTGGGCAGAGATAGAGACCCATGCAGCTCTATGGGCAGTTTTTCCTCCTCTAATACCCCCAAGCTGAGATGGTGTTGGCGTAGCGCGGTCTTTCTGTCCAAGATAAATTCATAGACAGTCAGTACGCCTGGAAGAGTTGTCTCGTATCTACAGAGTCCAGAGAGATATGGCTGGGGCTTTCAAACTAGCTGAAGTTCTTTCGGTTGCTAAAGCTTTGTAGGAATATGAAGTTAAGCTATAACATACATCTTCATCTGTGGTATATGGTTCATCTATATAGTGCAGAGAAGAAAAAATTTTGTGAGGTAAGGACTAAGTCCAGTATTTTCTGTCTCTACATCCATATTTAGGCACCTAGAGTAACTCGGCTTATTTTTAGAGGCACTGAGTGGCAAACTGACTAAAAATCAAGTCACTGAATTATCTAAAAATAGCAGCAGTACTCTATTTAGACTATCATGTTTCAAACTTACTAATTTCCTAATTATTTTGGCATAAATACAATTGCACAGTATTTGTCTTGAGGTTGATTCTGAAAAGTGGATATTGAAGAGAGAGCTTGCCTTTGGGATATGGTCTTTTCATTCAGCTGTGGGAAACAGACAGAATTACTTATAGGCTGCTGTTATGGCAGGGTGTTTTCAAACCTGATAATTAAATTCAGAGGTATGGCAGATCAAAGGAAACCGTACAGGAAAAAGATGTAACAAGAAAGTCAGGAACAGATACAGACAGGAGTTTTTTGCTGTACATGTCGTTCTGAATTAGAATGGCAGGACGCTCTGTCAATAAGATCAAAAGGCGGGAACAGAGATGAAAACTCTCCTTTTACTGTTAATTATTATAAACCAGGTAGGAATGTATTTGAACACTATTGGCAGAATAGTAAAAAGCAGTAACTTCCCCACCCGTCCTCCCTTCTTCTAGGAGGAGAATACTGGAGCATTTGAAACTTAAAAGAAGTCAGTTGTTTCTGGGTGATTTTAACATATTTTTTTTTTTCCTCTTCGCTATTAACACTAAATGGCTATACCATTTAAGAGCCACTTTCTGACATGCTCCCATTTTTTTCTTAAAGGTAAGCATGAATAGTGTAAGTTAATCCACAGGGATTTTAGTGGAACGTGGTTATTGTAGGATGCCAGCTTGGTCATCCAAGAGCGGTATTTTCCTCTGTGCCAGAAGTTTTTCAGACAGACCTTTTTGATCATTGGTATTTTGCATAGGATGAACTATTGAGGCACTGAGTGATCATTTAGGAGCCCAGGAAATTTTCTCGAGCACTGGGGAAGCTAATGATATAGTTAATTCCTTAGGAGATAATTCAATTCTTCTTGTATAAATTTCATGCTGGTTTCACTTGCAGGTGTTCTTCATGTTCTGTTCTAAATTGCTGCTTAGTGTTCCTGAGCACAGTTGGTAGTTCCTGTGATGATCCCAGATGGAGCTGAATTTCAATGGATATGGGTGATCTGCAGGGATCCCAGATGGTTTAAGAGGTTTGGAAGCCTTGGCTGGGATTCAGCTCGCATTTTGCTGAGTATGTATAGCTGGGTACGTGTGTGTAGGTATGTACGAATTAATTAGGTGTCTAAGCTCCCCGTTTGATTGGTGAAATTCTAGTCAATATAGTTAATGGAGCTTGGAGGGCTACTTGGCCAACCAAAGCTGGTGTCTGCTTCCAGATGTGATAAATAACTCTTCTGACTTTGTTGACTGCATCAACTTGATCCCTGTTGATCGATGGGAACTCAGACATCCAGCTTGCAGGTAGGCACCCGCATATACATGTAAAAACAGGTGTCAGTCTCCGAGTCACATCCCGCCTACAGTGAAATCTACTGTGGGAAAAATAAGTATCACTGATGCTTTCACTTCATGACAATTTGTTTCTTACACTCTGTTGTGAAGCTTGCATGTGTGGAACTGCAGAATGCTTAAGCGTGGAAATGCAAATCAAACTCAGCTCTGGTGTGAATAAGAAAATTATAAATTTTTCAAAACTAACTTATAAAAAGTTGAACGCTATGCTGTACCTTGCATCTTTTTATACCCTCAAATAAGTGCCCTGTCTGCTGCCATTTTGTCCTCTTCCCCTTTTTGCATGGCAGCTTCCGATAGACTGCATCTTACTCACCTTTGACTAACTTTTCCTTTGATAGCAACATGTTGACCAAAAATATTTTTCTTGGATATTAAAGAGGAATTCAAACACATCATGTGTGTTTTCTGTGAGATTAGTTAAACTGTTTTACAGTCATTGGAGATGAGATTTCTCTTGCCTAACTGTAACTGACTAAAAGTTTAGCATCTATCCTACGTTAAATGTGGATACCCCTCTGCGAGTCAGCGGAATGAGTGAAGTAACTGCAGAGAGGGACTGGTCTTCTTCTCAGGTAACAATTTACTATGGGATGAGTTGTCCCAGGAGGCACCTGTAGCACTGGCTAGTTTAGATGAGATGCATCTTTTTTAGGTGGTTAAAGCTGGATGTGTCTTAAGCTCCTGCCTGTTATTATTTTCCAAATGAGGTGCTGGCATCTTGCAGATACTTCAGGTGCTGCTGTGAAGTATCTCAGCTCTTTAAAGCAGGAGAGAAGTTGCAGTGCTGCAGCTGGCAGTGTTTGTGTCCCTTCCTGGCCGTAGGTCTACGCTGCAGCCTTCCTCCCATTGATTGACCCAGTATAAAACCCAAGTTGCTCTGCAGCCACTCACATTGGGACTGCATCTGCTGGCATTTTCCTCTTGCAGTTGCATATTGAAATCATAGCTCAGTGCCTTCATAATCACTGGGAAATGTAAAATCATACTGCATTGCTACTTTTTTTTTTTTTTCTTTTCATTTTTGAGCATCTCTATACAGCATCAAGAAAATGAAGTATTGTTTCATAACCATAGCTTGAAATTTTTCCATTTAGGGACTTGAGGGTATGGAAATTGATTTGATTATATTCTACAGGAGCAAACAGACTACAGATAAAATATTTTACATATTTTGTGCTTCAAGATGTTTTATTTCTTAAAGGAAAATTAGGAGCAGAACTGTTTGGGAAGAAAAAGATAGAAAGGCTTAGAAAGCAAATAAATAACCTCCCTTAAATAACTAGAGGTCACCACATGTCTAAAAAAAGTCATTTCATGTTCAGAAAATGGAAAACTTTGGCTAAAAGTCTGTTCTGGTTCAGCCACAAAATAAGGTGAGCAACTAGAAATTAAAAAGCTACTTGGAACAAAATGATAAAACAGGAAGTGGATACTAATCGATATAAATTAGAAGTAAAAAGTATGGAAAATTTATAGGGAAAGCCAAAAACAGGAAATGAAAAATCTGTGGTTGGCAAGGCATAAAAAGTTTTTAGTGTATTAAGAAGAAAAATCCTAATAGTATAAGCCACTAGATGGAGATAGTAAGATTGTTACCAGTGATTTGAAAGAGCCACAAGTGTTAAATAAATATTTTTATTCTGTGTTTTGAAAAATGCTTGGTACTGTCCTCATGTCATGAGTGTGTGGAGGCACTTTCCAAAATGCCTGGAAGAAAGAAAGGAAGACGTCAAGCAGCACCTACTTGGACTAAAGACTATTTAAAATCAATAGGCCTGGATAACTTTTGGACAATAGTCCGGAAAGATTTGTTAAGGAGATTCCCATTTCATTGATGTGCCTTCTTGAAGGAGGAAAAAAACAAACCAGAAACCAACCCCCAAACCAAACAAAACACCAAACCAAAACAACAACAAAAAACCCCAAATAAAAACCAACCAACCAACCAACCAATCCCACCTCCAACAACCCTCCCAAAAAAACCTTAACCACCCACGTGAAAACACAGGGGAGTACAGGAGTGCTAATGATTTTCTGGTATTGAAATACAACTGATACCTATGCAATAATCGCATTGCTATTATTTCTGAGCAAAATGAAAAGGTTTCTAATTAATAATGCAATAAATTTTAGGTATTTCAGTTTAACTGAATATAAACCGACAGTTAAAACAGGTCTGTATAAACAGACCATTTCACTATGTAATATCTGGTTTTCTTACTTGAGACTTGTCATTTGATTGATAAAAATGATTTTAGAAATAATAGACATGCATAATTTTGGCCCCTGTTTTCTTTTAGACAAATACACTATACAGCATAAGGCATGTACACATCTGATTAAGAAGAGGTTAATTGTCAGATCCTCTGCATATCATATTTAGCTAATTCATGATGGTACAATCAGAAATGCAAAATGCAGGTCGGACTTATGAACGATTTGCATCCTGTAAATCAGAGTGCAAAAAAATTAAAAATCTAGAATGCAAAAGCTGTTCAGAATTTCTCAGTGCAACATCTGGATTTATAAATTTAAATTTATATATTATAAATTTAGAAATTAAAAAAAAACCCAAAACAGTGCTTGGATTTGGTGATGAATCTTAAAAGGTATGTTGCAAAATTGTAGGGAGAATCAGAAAGATGGACAAAAAAGTGAAATGCTGACTAATTTGTTCACCTCAGCAAGGCTAGAGATGGATTATCTACATGTGATATACTCAAAGCCCACACGTTAGACAAATTTTACTGAATACAGTACAGAAATAAAATTGCAAGAGAAAGAGGGAGAAAGGAAGGATTATGCGTGTTGGAGCTGATGTCACCACCAGTTCCAGTTTTCATTCTTTTACTCAAAAAAATAAGAGATTTTATATGCGTGTGTGTGTGTATGTGTGAAAAAATAGCTTTGACACAGACTCAGACAAGCTTCTCAGTCTTGTAATTTGCTTTTAAGACCATCTTCTCTTTAAAATTGTTATCAATGTACATAGTCAAAGAAGCTTCTGCACCAGTTAGGTATTCATTCACGTTCATTATCTTAAATCTGGTCACATACTTAGGAGCAAAAGATGACAGGAGTGGGCATTTAGTAAAATAAGCAGCAATAGTGCCTAAAAACGTCGGTTTGGTTTTATGTCGGCAGCATAAAACCAACAAACTGTTCATATGTGTAGCAACTGTCTATATCCATGGGAAGGAAATTCAGAAAAATATGACCTTTCAATTGCCACTTGTCATCTGTGTTCAAACTGTAAAATACTAGAAGTACTAGTTCTAAGCTTACGAAAACACATATTGTTGCTATTTTCCCCTATGTAGAAAATCCCAGTTGCTTAAAAACAACAGTGCTGCAAGTACTGTTATTGAACTGATAAAGTCTCCATGGTAAAGATTTGTGAAGGCTCTCAGAATCAAAGGTGAGTCTTTGTTTACCTCTTGAAAACGCTTTTGTAGGAGGTTCTGGTTAGCCATTTCCAATAGAGAATGGAGCAGTTGATCAGATAGCAGCTAAACTAATGAAAAGCATCATGGAAGTGACAGGAAGATTAATTAAGTTCCTCCAGTTGTATTCACGTGTGGCGATACAGAGTTCCTTTGGGTACTGCTGCAGTTAAATGGTATTCATGGTGACAAATATTGCAGATTTCCAGAAGTGACACTTCTGAGTCAAGGGTAAAAAACACATTTGGTAGTTTTAGCCAGTGGAGAACGTGCAAAACCAAAGATGAGCCTCTATGGCTACTTAAAACATACAAACGTAACTTGCTCCTTCTTTTCTTATTCTTTAGCGTAACCTCAAGAGATTAGTAACGAATCACAAAATCTGCATTATTGTGTGGTATGTCTTAAACTACTCCAGATGGCTTCAAAATAAAAACAAACCGAATTTCTAGCCGATGTACTTAGTATATTTGATTTGAGGCACAAAAATATGTGCACTTGGAAACACTTTAGATTACTTTTGGAGCCTTAAAAAACTAAACTGTGGCTTGTTTGCCGATTTTATTTCTGCACTGTGGTTACTGTAGTACTAATAGGAATGAAATATCTACAATACATAAATTTCCAAATTATGTAGACGTTCTAGCCTTACTTTACCTTCAAGAATCTTTTAGTTTTGGGGTGCTTTTGGCAAATCAGTAGGTCAAGTGTGATTTGGATTGCTTCTCTCCCACTTTATTCTCAGAAATGAATGTTCACACAATAGATTTTTATTCTTAATAGCTGTCTCTGTACGGTAGATAAAATTTATTTTAGGAAAATCTGGAAAGCTTTCAAGTGTATGAGATCTTTTAACCTACTACACGTGATGCGTAAACTTAAAATGTTGTGTCGCTGGTGTATATTGTTGCCTACTATTACGTTTCTGCCAGCAAAGAGTCCCTCGATGTGCTTCTGCATTTGCAAGAAAAGGTTTGTGGTCAGCCTCACTAATTGAAATTCATCAAAGCCAACTGGTAAGAGTCTGGGTATAAATCTAATATTAGTTGCCTCCTGGGAGAGTTCAAGACTGGAAGAGAGTTTTCCAGGAATCCTAGGGAATTAACTGGGTGCATTAATATTAAATATTAATTGGTCTCTGCAACAGACATGCCCGCGAGTGGTTTTAATACTTACTATGGAGGCATAGTGTAAATCAGCGGATAGATAAAAATCAGTAGAAAGCATAGATAGCACAGCTAGTTCACGAAGTGGCCTTCTGGCTCTGGACCAAGTCAGGTGTGGGGGGTAACCTTTAGCGTTCCCAGCTCCGGAGAAATGCAGGGGATGTGCTGTACTTCTGGGACACGTGTACTCTCGGCTTGCTTTTTGTTTATTCCGAGGAGGTGATGTCTTGTGGGGTAGTCTGCACTTTGAAAAATCTGCCCTTTGTGGCAAACCCTTTATCAAAGTGGGGTTGTCAAGGTGAAGAAGGACAGAAGAAATGAAGGTGGAGATTCTATTTGGACAAAGCAGCAGGTTGTTGGGAAAGAGGATTTCAGGGAGTAGAAGCTACTTCTATTATTAGAAATAAGGGTGTAGGGTAGCTGTTTTAGCAGAAGGTACTTTTTTTTTATGTTATGTTTACGCTGCTGCTGAATCATGAGGGTTTGGGGGGTTTGTTTTTATAGGTGAACCATGCATGAAAATATGATAATTTTGCAGTTGACCTGCATCTGTAGCAAAGCTAAATGCTGCTTAGCCTGTTCTGGCTTGTAGATGATTGGGAGTTTGCACCGTGGGCTGACATCATGGGCTAATTTGCTCGTTCATTCTGCATGATCCTGCATGCCCAGACTGGGTCTACTCAAATCTCCAGACGCACACAAGTGTTTGCTGCTCCTGACTGTGCTTCCCCACGGTTGCGTTCAGCAGAATCCTCAGTGATTGAGTTAAAACACCAGCCGTTCAGGATTGCAATTACTAAACCAATCCTTGCTTTCACTGACAGTGACAATATCCCACTCTGGGAATAAAATTTATTCTTTGTCCCTTGCTTTAAACTCTTCTTCTTTTTGCAGTTTATTAATGTTGTATGTGTGTAAATGAAAGCAGAGTTTGGCACGGAGTATATGAATTTGGGCTGTGAAAGCTTTCCAGGAGAGACCGCCAGTGACTTTCGCTCCTCCCTTGGGTTTGTTCCATAGTTGGAAGGCAAAGAAATTAAAGAAAACTTTTTGGTTTAGTTTCACTTTGGTTACTTTGATTGTATGCTTATTGTAAGAACACCAATGAGATGCAAGAAGGGGGGGGAAGGTGGTCCTGATTGTTTTGCATCCTAAAGTGCAAAACCAAGTAGCGAAGAAGACGTTGGTCTATGTGGTGCTGTGCTGTTTACTCTTCCTGAGGAGCTGACCTGCCAACAGGCTCCTCCGAATCGGTACGGGTATTGTAACAGAGCAGCCAGCTCAAGAAGGGATGGTTAAAGGCAGCATGGCTACTGCCTGACTGCCGATGATACGTCTACACAGAGGTGAGTTGTCTGTAGCCGGGGCTCTCGGCTGGCCAGCTGATGGTGCGAATCGGTAAGGTGTAGCAGCTTGGAGGAACATGGAGGACTGGAGCTCGCCTACATCTCGCAGGGGCTGACTCCCAGCAGAGTGAGCCCGAGCTTTTCTGTGCTGAGGTAAAGGCAGCCTAACAGGCAAATGCGGTGCCTGGGTGCGGACTGGCCTAAAAGGCACCACTCGGCGCCTCTGCAAAAGCGCTTCGGAGCTAGCAAAGGGGCTGGAGGGTTTCACAGGGAATTGCTTCTCTGAGCTTTTACCCTCGGTGAAGGGAGGGGAGGGAATGCTTGTGCTGCAGAAAGCTCCTAATAGTAGCTTATGCCCGCTGCTCAGAGGACGTTAGAGTGGCTCAGCTGAGACATTTTAAACCAGCCTTTGAGGGTGGTGTTTTCTCCTACAGCGAGGTGTCCTTCCTTGTATAGTAGATGTGAATGAGCATTGTAATGATGAAATAGAGGGAAAGAAGGTGCCATGAATACCCGCTGTTACTTGCTGTCCAAACCCTCTAGTTAAAATACAGGCCATGGTTTGCAGACAGCTTTTTTTTCAGGTAGTATTTCCTCACTGTGATTTAGGATTTGCTCAACTTAAGTTGCTGTTGGTCGGTTTGAGCCACATAAGAAGTCTTGATCTTCCTGCCTCGCACACTGTGGCCTCAAAACACACTCCTGCACTGTGTGCTTTTAAGTTCTGAAGCAAAGTTTATTTTGGAGTTTATTTGTGCACCATGTATCTCTCATTTCAGGTGTGCCTCTTCCTAGGGGCAGTTGACATAAGACAGGGCACTAAGAAAGGCTGGGCATCAGAAACGGAGAACTGGGACTGCCGGTGAGCAACAGGACTTAAATTCATGCCCCAGTTCCCCCCAGCAGTGTTTAATCTCAGTGACTTTCATACAGGCAGCATGAAATCTCATGAGAGCAATGCTGCGGAGGACTCTTGCTGAGAGATGTGTAGCAGCGATGTACCCCGGGGCTTTTAACTCTTCTGCTGCAACAGGAGCATTCCTTGGCTGCTGTGCTGGTGGGATAATTTTGCCCTAAGTGACTGGACCTCATGAAATAGTAGTTATTGTGTGGAGCTTTTACAAATAAGAAGTGGGGCTTTAAATGAATTATACCTGTCGTCCTCTTTCCTGTAGAATGAAAGCATTCATCCCGTTAGATCCTATTATAATGAAATAAACACTTCAACGTACTGTCCATTAATTTTTACCTTTATTCAGTTTAAGTGTATTATCAGTGAGACATGCCAGACTGACAGCAGGAAACCGATGTCCTCTATTGATTCACAGAACAGACATAATATGTGCGCAAATAGCGACCGCGTAGTCTTCATCATGCTACCTACCACACCAGCCTATGTCAGACCCATCCCGAGGCACTCTGTGTAGGTGGTGAAGAGTATTTCTATATTTCTTTGGTCTTTCTTCCTCTGAAGCTGCTGCTAGTTCATATAGCAGCAGGGACTGTGTGGAGACCCATTTACAACAAACTTAGGGCCACTCCATTTGTCACAGGACAGTAAAATAGCTGCCAGCTGCTAATGACTTATCAACCTGGGCCGGAAAGGAACTAGAGACCTGGAGGGTGAAAGGTTGTAAACTCCATTACAGATCCTTGCTGTCATATATCTCCTGTCCTCACGCTTTGTTATTCATGCGAAGAAATCGTAGTTAAAAAAAAAAATCAGTTCAGCTCTATTGAAGTTGAACTACCTATTTGTCAGTTGCTTTTTAAAAATAGGATCAGACTGAGCTTTATCCAACATTCAGATTTAAATCATTTATTGGAATGGAACTATTGATTTGAAAAAATTTAAAAAAAAAAAAAAAGTCTTCCTAGGGGGACATGATCGTGCAAAGTGCCAAGCATCTTCGTCTTCTTCTGAAGTTGGGGAATCGGGGCACTCGGGACTTCTCCTGCAGCCTGCCCTTCAAAGAAAAATACCCTAACAATACACGCTTTGTCTTTCCCATCGATTATGTAATTGAGCACGTTATGTCACTGAACGCATTTGCAGCCAAAAAAAAAAAAAAAAAAGGAAAGAAAAAAAACCAGTACGATTTTAGAAGGGCTTTTTTATTATTATTATTTTTTTTATTATTTATTTTTTTCTCTCCCCCGCAAGCCAGAGTTAGGTTAACCAGGATATTGGAGCACGTCGTTGCAAGCCCGTTAAAGAAAAGCTCTGTTTGTAGTACTCTTAGTCCTGATGTCACAGGCACAGCAAGGACATCAGAAGGAGGAGTCAGATTACAGTAAGAATGGGCAGTGCAGCATGCAGCCGGAGTAAACGCTAAATCAGACAGGGATTGTATCAGGGATAAGACTGCCTGCAAAGCGCTCATCCTGAGGAGGCACACTGCTCGCTCACGCTTCTTGTGCTGGGAAATTTCCACATAATGTAGAATGAAAGAGCTCTGTTTTACATGTCAGCCCTGTGCGGGAGCTAATGCTGAATACACAGCGGTGGGATCCTGACTGCATGATTAATGAGAAACATAATGTATTTTGGTAAGTGTGAACCGTGATGTAATTCTGCTTCTGCTCCCGTTATCAATAGGAGTGATTATTATAAATTTCGGATGCGAGAACATTTCGTGCTGGCACGCACCTAAAACTGACAACTGGGGGAATCCTGTCGGCTGTGCAGTTTGAAAGGATTCCATTGTCTGGGAAATTTTCTGTTTGAGTGGGCTACCGCGTAGTTTTAGCGGCTTGAAAAATGAGCTAGATAGGATGAAGTCGTCCTGGGTTTGTTTTATAGGAACTTGTGTTTCATCTGCCGAGAGGGGATGGGAAATGGTTGTGAGGCATGGGAAGTTTTGGACGAACTTAATGTAATGGACGAGCTGCTGCTGCACCGTCTGTGGTGGGGAGGCACAGTAAGCCTCAGTATTTCATTCAGCTTTTAGTTTGAAGAATTCAAGGATACAAAGGCGAAACAATGCTTTATTTGCAGCGGTGCGTTTGCCGAGTACTCTGCATTATGCAGATCGCCGGTCTGGGGTTGGCTCCTAGCATACCACAAAATGCATATTATTTTAAGCCTTTAGAGGTCTCAGAGCTGTTAAATGTTTGTGCAGAGTTTAGGTTTGTTGCTTGATGGAAATCTTCCTTAGGCTTACAGCTGAGCTGGCTGCATACCCTAAAAACATGCTGGAGTGTAGAGCTATGTCTAAGCGGTGTAGTGCTGCAGTACTGGGCTGGGATGTACGATTGCGATCGAAGGCTGCAAGTTAGTGCTGCCTAAACAGGAAAAAAAAAAAAAAAAAAAAAAAAAAAAAAAAAAAAAAAAGATAAAATAGAGAATTTGGTGGTGTGATGGAAAAATACTCTTCTTGGCTACTTGAAATCTCGTCTCCCCTCAGTGTTAATTTGTAGCTGCATAATACTTAGAATGAACACAAAGCAGAGTGTTGGAGGATTTCTGGGACATTCAGCAGCTTTCTCAGTTTCATTAAATATTGAATCAGGAGTTCACTTCAAGCTTTAAGAGAAGAACTTCTGTAATATTCTGTGTCCTGTCACAAAAGTACTGTGCTTTATGACATGCTAAGCATTATTTTCTTATTTTCATAAAATTAAAAATATTGGGGGGGGGGAGGGTGTCTTTAGCAGTGAAACCCATCAATTATGAAAGCAGATTGATTTTGATGTAAACTGTCCTAACAGGAAAAAATATAAATTGGCTGAGTTGTCAGAACTGTTCAGAGTCCCTTTCAAAGATAAATTTGCAATGTTTTAGCCTTAGTACCTTTTCCAAAGACTGAGGACGAACAGACAAGCATTATGGTTTTAGGTCTGAGTTATTTGGGTTATGTATCTTTACCACTAAAAATGTGGTGTTAGGTTAATTTTTTGATCATTTATTTGGGGTTATTTTTCTACATTTAGTATCATTGCAAGCACAAGATGGGTTTTCTTTTTTTTACAGTTAGTTTTACAACAATTGCCTATGAGACTAGGGTTAGAAGTTACGGTTTCCTGAAGTTATACGGGTTAGACTACTAGGTATATGTTAGCTATATGGTACTTAATATATCTTTTTTTTTTTTTTTTCTGTTTGTTTAGAATTTTCAGAAACACGTAATGGTGATCAAACTTATTTGGGTGTTACTTCTTTGAAAAAATACAAACCGCTGTTTCACGCGCTTATTTGTTTTCTGGTGCAACGCAAGTTTTTAATTGGAACAAACTGGTTTGTGCTTTCTCTGCTTTGTAGGAAATTTCACTTCTGAGAGCAGAGCTGAAAGTTTCTGTTAGGCAGGTTCTCTGTCTGCTTTGTTCAGTCTGAAACTTACTTTAATATCAAGTTTGAAATGAATGTTCTTGCTTCTGTCTTTTGCATAACAAAGCATGAGCTAATGGGGATAATGTTTACCTGTGGTTGTTGTGGGTGTTTTGTTGCTCTGTTTGTGAGAAACCCAAACCCAAATGTCTGTGATCTCACCTGTCCCTGTTGTAACATACACTGCACAAAGCAGCATTGCACGGAGCCGGATGAAAGCTTGACTGCGTATATCGCGCACCTACTTTGACTTAAAATTGCTGTAGCCATCACATAGACAATATCGTAATTTTATATTTTTTGAGGAAAAAAAAAAAGAAAATTCCTTTTAATATTAGTAAAGAATTCTGTGGTGTATCTTTCTCTGCGCACGCTACTATCAGGGCACCTAAAGAATAGGAAGGGAAGAAAAAGAAATCATTTCTGTGTGTTTATCTGCATCTTGCTTGGTTTTCTGGGCCTTCTTGTCTAATTGCTGCTGATGTGAGGTGGCATGGTGGTAACACATGTGTACAGCTTTAAGGTTGAAATAATTACCAGGGAAAGCAAGACCTGACCTTCTGAAAATATTGTTCTTCTATAACAAATATTAACGGGTGAAGTGAGTTTCTTAACCATCAGAGACAAAAGTTGTTAAATTCAGCAATTGCTCTTCGTGTTTCTTGTTCTTTTTTAAAGCTGTAGCTTCCAAGAAGATTTGGGGCTGAGATATTCTACTGTTCTATGACATTGTACTATGTATATTCTACTATTTGAGCTGAGCCTTCAAATAATTAAACTTATTGTGGCCCCTCTAATTGCATAAGCCTTTCTTTTACATTGCACCGGAATTTTGATGAAGTGGTTTCAATAACTGCTAATTTTCACTCACCGTGCTGTGCTTTAGAGTTTGTTGTTTGGTCACCGTGGATACATTTGTTACCTATTGTATTGGTTTTGCATTCATCATTTTGAGTTGAACAGAAATGTGGAATTGTAATAATAATAATAAAAATCCTACAAAATGATGTAGTGTGTTTACAGAGTAAGCCAAAAGCCAGTGAAAATAATAAATTTTTGCGAAGCCTTTTAATAGGTAGGTGTTTTGCCCTTAAAAACATACATAGCTACCCCACAGCAACTTTTGCTTGCGTTTATCATCGAGTTAATAATTTAGCGTGAGATAAAAGTCAGTTGCTACCATTCTCAGCAGCTCTGAGAGGAGAAACGGTGGGTGGCTGTCAGTGCCTCAGTGCTGATGTAGCACGCTGATAACAGGGGACCTCCTCCAGTCCTGCTCAATGCAAGGGCTCTGCTGTGGCCCACGGTCATAGCTGGACACTGCCACCTTTACCTTAAAAGGTCCCGCCGGCGGCTGCTGCCTTGGCTCGGCCACCTCGCCAGCATGGCACCTTCCTTGGTCCGGCAGCGCAGGCGGCTGGCGGGAGCCGGCTCATCCAGAGAACGTGGTGGCCCCCGTGGCCACCCCTCAGGCTGGGTGACCAGTCGGTTCGGGTCTGGTAGAAAGCGCTCTTCGCCATTTGGGAGGTGAAAGGGGAATGAGCTTTTGGTGTGTGCCGTGCTGGTTGCGGGGGGCTGTATGCGATGGTCGTCAAACCGGAGGAAACGCTGCAGTGCTATCGCAGTTATGGGACAGCGAGCGCTGGTCCCGAGGGCTCGGTAAACCCTGACTGGAAGCCAGTCCTCCACCCCCACTGCCAAAAAGTCAGTCCCCCGCGCGCCCCAATACCTTGCCCTTACTGAAGAAACAGAACTGAAAAAAGAACTAAAATTAAAATTTACAAAGAAAAGGGGGGGGGGAGAGGGAAGAGAGAGACAACCTTGTACCTTTTTTTTTTTTTCCTTCCTCCCACCCTCCACCCTCTCTAGACTGATTACTGTTTTAAGTAACTTCTGTTCTCAATTTTTCTGTTCACATTATACAGGAAACCTAATATATTGAGGTGGAAATGAATATCCTATGGGATAAAATAATAGAACTCTTAAGGGGAAAATACAAACAATTCTTGCTTGAAAATGCCATCACATTTCTGTTTGCATGTTGGCTGTTTTCGTTTTTGGTGAGTTTTTTTCAGTCAATGTTGTGGAGCGTAGTAATTCATCTGCACACATACTACTATTCTGAGTATCACTTTTTATTTCTGGAACACTTTCTTGTAGAAGAGATTCATGCTGGATGAGTCATGGAAGAAAAAATACCCCCCCACACACCCCAAATCTCACCACCTCTTTAAAGAAAACAGACATTGTACAAACCAACCAACCAACCAACCAAAACTCTTTGGCAGTTTCAGTGAAAATATTTAGTTGTCACTGATTTGTTTTTAGGAGGTTATATTTCCTTCTAGGTTACACACAGCGAAGGCCTTTCATAGCATTTCTGTTTGTCTTCATTTAAGGCAGGATGAATCGGTGATGATAAGGCTGTGCTTTTAAAATGTTTTGAGAAGCACAGATACTGGATTATTAACTGTGTTTTATCACCAGCCATCTGCAATAAGAAAGTGTAGTTAATATATAATGGATGCTGTATGTGACAGAAGAATTCATCTGAGCAGGCCAATGTATAGGATCTTGAAATCTGTGGGAGCCTGATGTTTATACTTGGAATGTTACAGCCTCCTGGGCAGTGAAGTTCATATCTTGAAGCACTGAATAATCATTAATGCATGTATACATAATAATAAAAAAAATCCTGTTTGAAGTTACAGAAACTGCTCTGTGCTAGATTGTACCCTTTTAGATTCTGTTACAGAAACGATTCATTTAAAATACCTCTAAATGTATCCAGTATTTTGCCATAAATAAAGGGTGATTTTACCATTTCACATACACACACGCGCACAAAAAGGCATTCCCAGTGCCACCCTTCTTGTGGGTGGCAGAGTTGCTCCAAAACCAGAATCAGAATTAGTGCTTTCTTGCTTCATTAGGTAAGATTAGATCACAGTTGCTTCAGCTGAAGTTCCGTCAACAGAAAGTGTGAATGTGTGCTTGTGTATGTTATAACTGGGAGGACTGTGGTGCATAAACCTGCATCCCTTCTTATCAAATGTCTTGCTTCTGGTAAGAAATGAAACGTTAAGAAGAAACTGGATTTTTAAAATTTTCATGATGATGTCATGCCTCTGTCCTTTTTAATCTTTTTTCCTAAAAGACAATTCATATAAATTATTTGTATAAAATATTTTAAAATAACGAGAGCCTTTGAGTGCAGAATTATCTCAGTCATATGGCTTCTACCTCTCTGTGCCTGTGTGCAAATATCCTTCCACAGTATTTTGATTTTGTTTTATAACCTGGTGGTAGTTTTAGAAATTCGTGCAATTACAAAAATGTTAATCGGGTTACAGGAATCCTTTCAAAGCTTTTGCCTCTCGTTGCTCTAAAGAAGATGGTGGTACTTGAAAAAGGAGAAATATATTTGGACTTCATAAAGGAAATATTTCAATTTGGTATTAGATCATGAAAAGTTCTTGAAATACAGTAGAGGTCATAAGGGCTTCAGTTTTTAAAAGGAGTTATTACATGTAATATACTGCAAAGATTAGTTTTGCAGCTGAAATTGCATAGATGATTGGTGACATTCAGAGAAAATGCAGCAAAAGAGGTTGGCTAGAAATACCAAAGCCTGAAGTGTCTGAGATTGTACTTGAATCAAATTGCTGGGGTTGAAAGTGGGAAGCAGCTTTGCTCTGTTGTAGGGATAAGTCATTATATGGCAAAGCCACGCTCTGTAGGTCAGCCAGTATTCTTAGTGATTTTAGCTACACATTTCTGCAAAGTCCACTTAGGGGTGAAAAATCTAGTACGTGAAGTTTCATTATTGGCATGCTCATATCTTTAGACCTTCTTGCCCATTTTGTTGATGATTTCTTTCAGTTCATCAGTGTGATGCTCATGAACATGTTCCCCTCAATTTTTCTTCTTTTCTTTTTTTTTTTTTCTTTGTACATATGCAACATAAAGAGTTACTCCAATCATAAGCATGGTATGACAGCTTAAAGAAGTTGGCAAGGGTCTGGATCAAATGTGAAATAAGAAAATCCAACTGTACCTTGAAAGTGGAATTGTAAGGGAGGCTTTTATGAAAGTTCAATTACTATATGCTCTAGCCTCTTGTTAACATCTATGATAATATGGTTCTATCCCTTTTGATGCTTAAGATTATATCCATTTAAAACTTCTTTGGGTTTGAAATAAAGGTAATACATCTTCAGTCCTTATCTAGAGCATTGAAACAAAAGCACTTGTTCTATTTTTTTTTCTTTTTTTTTTTTCCTATTTGTGCTTTGGCAAAGGTCATAACTATTTTAAAAAGTTGATGTTAGATCAATCTATTTCTTTTTTTAATACCTCAGCTAGCTGGCTGAACCAGTTGTTTGGAAATCATGGGAAATTCTTTCATCACTATGGGATGAGGTCCTGGCTCTATTACCCAGCCAACTAATTTACTCTGTTTTATAGTCCCTGCAGATTTCAGAATTTAAAACCATAATGTACCACTTGCTTTTCAAGTAAAGCTTGAAAAGCTCCTGGGGTTTGGTAATGTATAGTATCTTCATCTCTGAAGCAGTTACAGGAGATACAAAAATGAGATTGACTGGGAGTGTCAGCTAACCGGGTATGGCTGTTTGAAATTTTAGCATGTACTTAGGATCTCGAAGGGCTTTGGCTTATATTGGTAATTTTTATACTGTGTATTGTTTATGCATCCTGTTTATTACAATGCAAACTGTCAGTCTCTCCCTCAGTTCTCCCCTTCAGAAAACAAGGTAGAGCCTAAAAACTGAGTTGGTGTTAGAGAACCATCTCAGAATATTAAAACTGCTTTTTTTAAGAACAAGGGATAAAAGCTAGGCTTAATTTACTCTTTGATTATTACTTCTCAGTGGTTCTCCTATTTATTTACTTTTATGCTGTAATTGAAAAAGCAGATGGACAGCACAATTCGTTCAAATGAAAGCCATGAAAATTTTCTCAGCTTCTTTTGTTCTTGTTGACCTTGTTTACTCACTTTGTTTGCTATGGAGTGTAGTAAGTTATGAAGACTGAGGGAGATAATGGCTCTGTTTTCCAATACTGTTACCCATCGTTGCACTAGGGATCAATATAGAATGGAAAAAAAAAAAAGGAAAAAAAAAAAGTCAGAAAACACAGAACCTTGGCAAGATCTGCAACTGTGAATGCACAAGGAAGGAGGAGGTGGAGGGGAAGCCCGTCTTGGCACCACGAGCGATATCAGTGCTCTTCTTGCTAGCCAAGTCATTTTTCAGTAGCGACCTGAGGGTCTACTGTCTCTATAGTGCAATGTTTAGCAAATTAGGTTTTGTTTGCTGGTATTTACCTGTGAAAGCCAATCCACTCACCTCTCGTCAAAACCAGCCGCGTATCAGGAGCGCTTAGTTTGCCAGATATGTGACTAGTACGTAGCAAGCACGCCGCCCCTTTGTTTTTCTATTATTACTTGTGAGTTCTGCTGCTGTGAGCAGCAAATTTTTCAACAGTGGAAGTCGTGTGAGCTTGTCTGCTTTTAGGTAGCGCAAAACGAAGTATCTTTGCTTCAACCCTTCATGCAGCATCTGTTATTTTCGGTAGCCATTTTTATTTCTTTAGGAAGGAAAAACAAACAGGCATACAAGGAACTTTACCTAACCCCCTGTTTAACTTTGCAATTCCTGTGTGGGTAAAGGATAAATTCTAACAAGCCAAAGAGGCTATAAAATGGTGTATGTGCATATGTGAAGGTATATTTAAATCTCTTTTTGTCTCCCTCTCTGAGTGAGGCAGCCACATGAATGTGGATGCTGCAAAGCCATTGTAGTGCATTATTTGTAGTATCCTTAACATGCTTTTAGCGCTCAAGACATGATGTAATCATTTACAAACATTTGTCTCGCCGATCCTGACCACAGTCTGTCTACCTTGTAAAACTGGTTATTTAGTCCTCCTCTCCACATGCAGTGCTGGAGCAGTTGCACTAACCTCCTAATAACACATGTAGTTTCTGTTGGCTCAAATCTTAGTAGCACTGAGTACTTGGAAATTACTTTGGTCCATACGGTATGATTTTTCTCTCCTTTTTCATTCTTTACTAAGGAAGGTTTTGAATTAACTCTTTTTCTTTTCAATTGGGTCAAAGGAAAAATTTTCAATACATTTATAGATTTTCAGTGGTTTTCCCTTTTTTCTTTTTTTTTTTTTTTAAAATCCTTTACAGTATTCTATTTTTATAGAACATTAAAGATATCTTCTTACATAGGTACTGCTGACAAACCTACTCAATGCTAATTAGGAGCCCACCGTTGGGGTTCCTGTTGGTTCAGTAGCAGCTGGATATCTGACATCTCTTTGGATATGTTGTATAGAAGGGTATTGGTCAGATCTGTGTATATGAGACAAGTATCCTTCATATTAGCATTTAGCTCTATGCACTCTTAACGATGCATGCAATAGATGATTACCTTCCCAATACACACAGGTTTTCAAGGTAAAAATAATCAGTGGCCTTAAGGAGGGACATCGCTACACATAAATAGCCCATGCAGATACGCTCCTTCACAGGAATGAACTTACTGAATATAATAAAAAAATACTAAAAGGCTGAAAACACATTTTTAAGAAAAAAAAAAAATCAAAGCGGCGTTTGAAATCTCCCTAACAATATAGATACAATCACAATGTGATTGTGGAAAGCCTTAGAATGTGTGAAATGTGTATAAAGTCTGCTGGCAGGGGAAGGCAGGCAGCAGGTGAAGCGCTGTGGCGTGCTGGTGCTGCAGCAAAATGGTACCGGCAGCACCACCCTGCACAAGCACCCCAAAATGACCAAAAAAAACCGCTCCCTTTTGCCCTTTAGTGACTAACTTGAAGTAAAATTGTCATCACATGCTATCATCATCACACAGGGAAGAAAATTTATTTAAATAGCCCGAAATTAACCTTGTGAAGGCAATGAACAATGATATTGTGCGTCACTATGGACACCCAGACAACTCTACAGATTTTAGAAAGATAATACGGATGTGCAGAACATTAATTTATTTTTCTTGCTTATTCTGCTATGCCTGATTTTTTTTTTCTAAGTTAAATACATCCAAAATTATCAATGTAGTGAGGAAAAGCAGCACTGAACTCTCTTGTGTAGGCAGTATTTGATGATACTTAGCAGTGAAAGAACGTTAACAATTACTGCTCCTAAAATATTGCTCAGTTTATTCTAACAACTTTCATGTGATTTGTATAAGCTTTTTGTGCATTTCTAGTAGGAAGATTTCATCACAGGAATATTCACAAAAATAACAGTTGCATGGTACTTTATTGTAATTTATTAAAGGAGTTTTTATGTTAAAAGCTATACCAGCACATTTTCAGTAATACAAAGCTCACTTCGGATTCATCTGGAAACAAAAATAGTGCCATCTGACCTCAGTATATAGTCAAATGAATTATGAATGTTTTGTATCAAATATCTGTTTGAGAGACCCCAGCTGAGCTAATATCTTCCAAATCATAAAGATAAGAAGAAATAATGTTCATTCTAAATTATTAGCCCTTTTTAGGAAGCTCCCAGTAATAGATGGCTAATGTTGTTAGAGAATGTTTAAAATAATAGATAAGTTAATCTTTTAAGAAAACTTTCCAGGGTGTCTGTGATAGGCAGATCTCCAGTTTTGCAGGTTCTTCTGTCCATGTCGGCAACTTCAGTTCTAGTAAATAATGTAGGGAGCTGATTTTGATAGTGTATTGATTGAGGTAATATTGATGGTTTGTCTGAAAGAAGTTGGGTAGTTTTTGAAATCTGTTGATAAAATGTATGCATGGAAAATGCTAGGAGGTGCAAAAAAAAAAAAGCTTTTGCAAGTTCAAGAATCTTTCAGCAAAAATTGAGTTTTCCTCGCTGATACTGTTTTTACTGAGTCAGACCTGTTCTTCATAGTGAAGGAGGAAGTTTTCAGAAAGTAATTATGATTTGTAATGAACTGTGGAAAGTGTTGGACTGTGTTAATAGATTTGCTTGAACTTGATTTCATTTATTGGACCTAACATGCTGAGAAACTTCCATGGCCCCCAGTAAAGTAAGAGTTTCAGCTGTGCTGGAAATATTGTCAGACCTAGTCTAATTAAGGTAACAGTCAAATAATTTGTAACAGTTGTGTTTAATATCTCAAATAATTTCAGCTGTGAATTAAAATCTTAAATTGATCATCAGCTGTGTAGTCAAGCTTTGACAGCCACTTGGGCATCCAGTGTGGAAGTGGAGGACACTGAAATGCCCAGCCACATGGTCACCATGTGTTTCTTTGTCACTTGCCACCAGCCTGGAATTACAGGAGGGAAGATTTATCCATTTGGGTTGCAGTTCCCGCTCAAAGAATTGTTCACTGTCTCTTCACCGGAAGAGGCACTGAATGTGATCGAAACATGAGCGTGGGCAGTTGGATAACTTGAATTGCGTTGGCCTTGAATGGGGAGCCCCACTTACAGGAAGATGCACCTGTAGGAGGGCACATGCTGCCACAGGTCTCCCCATGTTAGAGGAGCTCTGCACACCTGGGAGGGAAGACTCCATCAGTTCCCTTGTCCACCAGAGCTTTGGTGGTTTCCATAGAAGGGCTCAGGGATTAGCAGGCAATGAAAGCTATGCTGATTTTTTTTTTTTTTTGGTTTTCAACCACTAACCTGTTTTCCAGAACCTAGCAGGCAGCTCTCAGCTGCAAGCAAAACATAGTCATTATTGCTCTTATTAATTCCTGTTACTAAGCCATCAAGCCAATAATGAAAATATGAAATTCTTAAGTCAACTGAACTATTTAGTTCTATACATCTCTAAGTCCATATCAATTCCTAGTCTTATTTTAAACAAACAAACCCCCACAAACAACCAACCAACAACAACAACAAAACACCAAAAAAACAAAGCTACCATAACTGTCCTTTTTAGATTTACATTTGCAGGGAGTTCATCTATGTGGATGGGATGGGGCCTTGCAAGCTTTCCTGATAATGTGCAGGTTATGTAGAGTATCTCTTAATTCACAGTAGTCCTATTTAAATTCTGTTCAGTTTCAAGGGGGCAACCTCTCAAGTGATTTGTTGAACTAGGATGCCTTTTTTTTTGGTCTCATTAAGGCATGTTATTGGCAATATCATTAAAGAGATCAGGACAATTCAATTAATAGTTTAGTAGTTTATGGTGACTCTTCTACAGTTAACAGACTCTACACTAGCTAAGCGGAACAGCTGCAGTAAGGAAAAGCTGAGGTTCTTTCTCCCCCCCTCCCCCCCAAGCAGAGGAGGCTTAACATTTTTCTTAGAGCATCATCTCATACAGCTCTGTTGAAGTTTATGACCACAAATCATACCAAGCTATCATTTCTGTGGGTTTGTAGCTCAGCCAGAAAAAGCTGCACGTGGGAGAAGCTCATTTCTAGGCTCCAAGATTTTAACATTTCCAATTGTGTGCCTGGAGCTGCTGAACAGACACGTATTCAAATTGTATATGGGTAAGAATTTCTAGTGACAAGGAAACTTTAATTTGTAATTAGAAAGTCGGTTTGACTTTTGGGTGTGTCATTCTGGAAAGGCCAAATAACATTATACTGTTATAATAAATAACAAATTTGAAATTTATAGTGAATTTTAGGGGGAAAGAGATAAAATCTTGTACTGAATCATGTCTAATAAGAGGTCATTGCCCATGGAGTTAAAGTAAGAGCAGTAACTTAAGAAAATATTCTCAAAAATGGATTTCCATGGGAAAAAAAAAATATTAAAAGGTTTCTAGTCCCCTAAGTGTGTATGTGTGTCCACTGCCTTACATGTTTTTTCAGAAAAGGGCTAAAACCAACTTGCTTGCATCTGCAGAGGAAATTGTAGGGATAACACTGAAGGGTTGTATTGATGCAAGAAAGAGATGTTCTGGTGGGAACCAAGTTCTGAGCTTATACTTGCAAGAGCAAGTGGCCTATTCACTTCAAGCCATCAGACACTGAATAATACTGACTTTCTCGGTCTCTTTTTGCTGTTCTTGGGTCTCCACCAGTCTTAGTAGTCTGAGTCTACCAACTTAGTAGCGTGACCAGACTTGGCCTTGGTAATGCTCTACAAAAATCAATGTCAAACAGTGCCCAGTGGGGCAACCTGAATGTGAACTCTGCACTGCTTTCTTTTGTGTCCCTGCTGCAATGTTATTCTACATGCAACTTTAAGCACTTCATAACAGTTCTGTTAATATGGTTGACACTTGACCTCAGACCCAGAGATTCATTTTACGTTTACCACTTTTGAAACTGCAAATACTCATGTAGCTGAACACCTGAGCCATTTGTGGCTTACCACTTAAGTGGTAGTTTAAATGAGAAATAAAATCTGGATTTTTTTTTTCATATGTGGTAGCAACAGAATCTACATAGCAACACCAAACAGCTGTGTGTGCTCTAGGTCTTCTTAACCCATTTTAAGTATAATTTAGCTGTCTGAAGACTGAATAAAGAAATCCTAACACTCCCCATATAAATTCTATCTTTATCCAGACCAGATTACCACATATTCTCTCCAAGTCCAAGTGAAACAGAATAGCCAGAAATACAGGTTTGCAGAGTCTTTTCTCAGATGCTAAATCAAATCTTTCTGTAATGCGTAAACGAAGGCAACAGATCTGTGAAGCTGCAGATATCCAGTGTCTCAGTTAGAAGACCAGAAAGTGTGAGGTCCCAGTCTAATGCCGATACTTAGACACAAGAACCATGCCATCGTCAGTGGTTTGGGCCTGAAGAAGGGTGTGCAAATCTTCCCTTAAATTTTGTCATGGCTTGACCCACATCAGCTGAAATTTTCTCAGCGTTTCAGGTTAACACACACAAAATACTCTGCTGTGAATCAGGTGATTTATGTTTAGTTGCAACTCCGGATCTGTAAAATTGGCTTAAGCGTAGGCTTTGGAATGCAACCCTTACACAGGCAAGCTGTGTTTGGTTTCAGGTTTTTTAGAGGCTTGCATGCAAAATTGCCTCATTGCTTGAATTGATGCCTCTAATTAAACAGATTCAGTGTGCTGCAATAGTTGTCCTTTAGTATTACAGCTCAAACTAATACCCAATGTAACTCTCCTAAGTCAATGGAATTATACTAAGGGAGAGAAAGGCCTCTTTTCCTCAACACGCTATCTTTTTTCAGGAAGTTTATGGTTGTTTTTTTTTCTGAATGCCATTTCTAGATCCAAGAAGTATGTTCTTGTCTCTGGAATAATCTTATATTTTTTTTAAAGATGCAATGTCAGAAAAAAATTGAAGCCTCAGTGGGTCTTTAGCAATTTTCTTAGATTACTTTCCCCTTATTTTTACAGTTTCATGATGCATTTCTCTTCTTATGTGGTGCATTTTGGTATTTTGTGGGTTTGTTTTGTTTTTAAAGAAAGTAGTGCCAAATTCTGGACTATGCAAACAAATTGTCTCTTGTATATGGTGATGCGGGTCAAGTATTCAGAGGTTTGATTCATCCTTCAAAATTGAGCCCCCTTGATAAAATTTTAATTCCTTTGTAGCAGAATAGCAATTCTCTTTCTTTAAAACTTATTGTTATGGAACATGTTGAATGTTTAGTCGCGTGGAGTCATGCACATAAGAGATAGACCCTACTTCTGCATGCATGAATTAAAAAAGAATTAACTTTTCTGATGTCATTCCACTGATGGGAGGGATTGGAATAGTTAAATGTATGCAGAAGTATTTGTGGGATTGAGGTTTGTCTATGGCTTAGCAAATCCTTGCATTTCTATAGCAATCTGACAATTGGTTGGCTCACTTCACTGGTTTAATATAATTTCATTTTCTTGGAAATGTATTGTAAGATTACCTCTTATGGAAAGCAAAGATAATTAGAGTATGTGAGGCTCCCTCCAATCCTTAGCTGTAGAGTGGGAGGACTGGGGGAGGGATCCAACTTGTCAACACATGGTTCTGTTGAAGGCTCTTTGCACTTCCCCTGCCATCTTATCTTCCAAAAAACTGTAAGTTTCTTCTGATCAGATTAATACACCAAACTGATTAAAATTCAAAGGTGGTAGGGTTTGGAGGGGGATGACTTGCTCATCTCTGGTAATAGAAACATATTGAGAATTCACTTGAAGTATTTGATATACAATTCAATGAAAATAAATATTTGTTGCCTAAATCGATAGGATTACTTTTCTATTTTAATGTGAAAAAGTTATAAAAATATTATGAACATGTAAAATAATGTGATGCAAAGAAGTCAAATGATGATTTTAACTTCACTCCAAATAGTGAAAGCAAAGCAATGCAATGGCTTAGAAGGATCAGAGTAAATACTTCCTCATATAACATACTCAATAACATCTGGAATTAGAATAGCTAAATTTAACATTATGAAGCTACATGATTCTGATCCTTCTGATCTACATGGATTATCAGAAAAGTTTGCAGAGGAATTCATCTCCTCTTGGAGATGAATGTATCATGCTTACAAGACCTAGTAGCAGCGCCTTTCAAAAACCACATTTGCTTTAGTATCTCTGAAATAACTGTGTTAAGTAGCAGAACCAAAGTTAGTCCTTCTGTTTTGTTTTGTCTTTCTAGTAGAGAGAGGCTTAAAAATAATATAGAACATAACCAGCTGAGACTTCTTTTTTTTTTGCTGTGGAGTGACAGTTTTAGGATGTTGTGCCCAAGGCTTGGTTTTTTCAAGAACATTAGTAACGAGGTAGATGAAAGACAGTCCTTGAATGGAATGAACTGAAATGTTTGAGGTGGGTTATTTTTACATTAGGCCTGTTTCTAGATATATTTGCAGTTAGTTCCAGAAATGCTGAATTCTAGCCCATAAATAACTGTGAAGGCAAAATTGGTGAATGTCTAACCTGTGTTTGTGATGCATACAAAGTGAAATTTTAACAGCTATGTAGGCCTATAAATAAATATTCTGAGCAGGGCGATTGCATGAGCAAGAAGGGAGCCCCCTTAGAAGTTATTTAAACATTTTACATCTCTCTCCTATGTTTAGTTCCTGGGACAGGGACTATGGTGTTTTAAGATGCCTTGAGAGAGGCATACCTAAGCCGACTGAAGAGCAGGCCAGGAAAGGTATTATTACTTGACCTCTTATCATATTCCTTTTTCTTTAGAGAATGTTTCAGGCTGTTCCTGACCTATGTAAAAAATGCAGATGAATAGTATTTTTCCCTTCCACCATGCCGTGCCATCCCTAGCCAGCAGTGAAATCTGCACATCAGTATGCAGACCATTCCTTGCCACCTTTTATAGCACCCCCTTTTTTTTCTCTTTTTCTTTTCTTTCTTTTTCTTTTTTCCTTTTTTCTTTTTTTTTCTTTTTGAAATTCACCTGTATAAAAGCAAGATACTGTCCTACAGCCTTTTGTTTACAGCTACAGCCTGTGTGGTTGATTCGTGAAACCTTTCAGCGAAATCTGTATCAGAACCTATAAAAATATCTTTGGTTTTTGGGTGAGGAAAAATTTCTGAATGAAGTGAATAATAACTTATCATGGAATAGTTTTATGTCACATGATAGTAAAATGCTCTTAAGGAGCATCTGGATAGGATACAGAAAAGCTGAAAATCATAACTAATTTCATAGAGCTTAAAGAAATATGAACATATTGTTGGGTTAGATTTGTATTTTTTGGCCAATAGTTATGCTACTTTACTGAAAACTCTTATGTGTACATGTGTAAATGTAACTGGATTGTAATCAATAGAATTACCCAACAACAAGCACAATTTATATTAGCCAGGGGCAGGGATTCCCATTCATTAAATCTGTGGAGGACATGCCTTTATCTATTTCCGTGGATGCATCCTGGAGCATCCAACATGTCATGGATTAGATAAATTGGGCCTGACATGCCTGTGTTTCTGGAAAATAGGACAAAAATTTGTTTTGTCCTTTGTGTCTTGTCTGCAAAAGCAGTGGTACTTTCCCCTCACCTATAGAAAATGACAGGAGATAATTTTCCTTTCTTGAAAAACTTTTTTTTTTTTTAATTATAGGCGTATTTTACATAGATATATAACAAGTGGAGTTGCCAGCATTTTCATAAGTACCAAGAGAAGGACAGTCAACCTACTGCCACGTATTCCAGCTCTCAAAGTATTTGACTAAATCAGCTCCATCAGGTGTAGGCTTGCCAAAACTGAAGTTTCCATAGCCCTTCTTTATAAATAGCCATTTTGTTAGAACTTCTCCACTGAAAAAGAATGTGTTCACTTTCCCAGAAATACGCTAGCCCTGTGGTCAAGGGATTTTTGTTGGCTGCTGGAAACCCAAGCTAAATTCCTTCGTGAGGTGAACACATATTTACACAAATCTAAACCACTCCAAAAAGGTTATTGTGCAAGTGTCCCCAGTTAGTCAACAGCCCAACTGTTGGGACATTTCCCTGAGGCATTGGGGAGTCACAGAGCAGGCGTCAGTGTGGACCTTTGGGTAAAATACAGACCATCATTTCTTTCCATTTTTGAAACTTTTATAAGGATTTGCTTCCATAAGTAGGTGTGAGAGTCTATCTTACATATAGATCTGCAGAGAAGAAAAATTCTGACAGTATTTTCAACACAGAAAAAATTATATTTGACAGTGTTTTTTCTCCCTCTCATATTCACAAGCAATAGCATCTTGAAGCAAAGCATCGGCCAAAATGCCATGGAAAAAATAATTATGATTAGTTATCTGTAACTTTGTGATTGCAAGGGCATGTGCATCACCAAAGCCTAATTCAAGGCAGGTGGGATTCTTATTTCTTACTGTCTGAAACCATGCTGAAACATGGTTTCAAACTGTCTCCTATGACAGAGAATGAAGAGACAGCTTTATAAAAGTGAGTTCAGGATAGTCTGATTTTCTGTGGTTTTCTCTTCTGCAGAAGGGTCATGACTGGGATCTGTTAGTGAGAATGAAGGTACCCTGCTTGTGCAGTGGAGCATTTAGATGTTCAGAGAGTTAGTCAAACTCTGTTATTTCAAGTCCTCGTGCCTTTGGAATTTGTACTTTTTTTGGCAGCTCAAAGTGTTACTCAAATTTTCATGCTGTGTCCCTTAGAACCAGAATTTGATGGCTCTGATGCTTGAGTCTGCCACCGTAGACACCAGGAAGAGATCATTGTGCCATAAAACATTTGCTGGACCACCTTTAATTGGCATATTTAACAGTCTTCCCTGCTCTGATTTGTTGGGAGTTGGATTCAACTCCAGTTCCACAGCATTAATATATGTGGGCCAATGCTCTTATAGAACACTAGATAGTTAGGAAAACCAATGTTGTCTTCACTGCTCCTAATAAAACTTTCTTATATATTTTTATCTGTTATATTGCATCATTTATTTTTGCTAACACTTTTTAATATATAGACTTACTGGTTTACGGAGTAGCTATTTTCTTGTTTGGAATTGTGTCTACAGAAGCACAATCCCACAGTTTTTGGAAGGAAATAAAAACATCTATTCATCAGGATATACTGTGATTTAAAACTTAGAAACTATTTTCCAGCATATCATATGGCACATATTTATCTCTGTTAAAAAAAAAAAATAATAATTTGAATTGCACAAGAGCAGTGTGTGATTGCAATAAATAGGTTTTGGCGATGACGTTAGTATTTTCTAGATACAATACAGATACACAACTATTACTTTTTAAGTATATTATAACATGTCCTATTTAAACTTTATTAAAACTAAATCTGCATCTACATATAGAATTTCCATAAAACATCTGCTTAATTGATTCTGGCCAAGGTTCAAATTTCTCCCGTTGATATCCAACATCCCATTCTTTTATTTCCATTCTTGTTCTGCCTGCTGCATTCTTCCTTCCCCTTAGCTTCCCTTTCTTTCCTCTCCACTTTTCCCCCTCCCAAATTTGATGCAAACTCCTTGCCCTTAACATCATCTTGAGGGTTTTATGCTTTATCAGCACCTGCTCTCCTTTCATGGTTGACCCCTTGCTGAACTCAAAGCTCTCTACTGCAGTTCAGAGCCTCCTAATCATTTGCATCCCCAGTCTTTGTCAGACAAATGAAGAATGGCCGATGTGTTGATCGGTACAGCAAAGCAGAGGTTCTAAGAGAATCGGTGATGATCTGCAATTTCTGGTGAATTAAATGGTTCATCTCTTCATGCTGGAAGGCTGCTACCTTGTTAGTGTGCATGCTTTTGTCTTGTGTGCATTCCCAACTTGCTATATTGCAGTTGCTGTAGTTAACCTTCAGTTTTGGGCAATGGGACAGCAAAGCAACATCTGATTTCACATCTCCGTAAGACACTGTGATGTAAAATTACCTCAACTGCTTAATGCTGAAAGGAATGACTCTAATCTAATCTTCAAGTATTCAGGTGGTAATTCACAGGAGATAGGAAGATTTTTCTCTCCCCGGAGTGCAATTGGCCTTTTTTTTTTGGCCTTTTTTTTTTTCTTTTTTAATTGCCTGCTGATGAAAATCCAGAGGCTAGTCGTTGCTGGACACAATGCATGCATGCTTTGAGGTGGCATAAAATTCTGTTCTAGTAAGACTCAAACTTAACAGTTAACATTTTATTGTTCTCTTCCCCTGTCTCTGTGGGGACAGCAGGCTGCCAGGAACTGTCTGTTTTTTCTTTGCTTCTCAACACAAAGCATGGGTTGCCTGCTAGGGTAACTTCAATTTTTCGTCAGCTTCTTTTTCCAGAAAGTCTTGGTCACAGATAGAGCCTCAGGCTCTTTGGTTTTTTGCACAAACAGCTCTATCTCCTGAGGGCTGAACTGGTTTAGTTTCATTAAAGTATAGTAGAAGTTTTATGAAAAGTAATGGGTTGGGGTTTAGAGACAATCAGGCCACAAGATCTAATAGCTTTTTCTGGTTTTACATCCTGAGAAGGAATAGTATGGAAAATATTAAATTTTGCTAGTTTGGTTTACTTTTCTTTAAGAACTTCAGATTTTTCATTGACAGTGGGATATCAGGTATTTCATTGGTGGGAAAAGTTCCTGAGTCAAATAACTTGAAGTATTTTTAATTTAGGAATGCATATAGGAAAAGCAATGATATAATTATAATTTATCTTAACAAGTATCATTCAAGCCACCATGAACTGAATAGTACTTGATGTCCAGGAGCCTGTCCCTTAAAACTCACTTCTGTCTACTGTGTCTGTGTCTGTGCTCTCTATCCATTTGTAAATCCGGTGCTTTTGGTTCCACTTGACTTTTTCAAAGTTCAGGAAGAAATGATACCACTTACTCTTTTGCCTACCTATGAAAGACCATCAACTTCATAGTTTTAAACATGTATGCTGGTTTTTTGTGAATCAAGAAGTTGGTGACTGTAATAGATTCTGATGTATTGTGTAAGCATTTATGTCTTTATGCGTGGGAAATAAAAATGAAAAATGTGGTTTTATTTCAATAAGTATGCATTTTTGTTATGTACGTATACATAGGTGGTCCTATGTGTGCAAAAACTGCAAGGTTAATTCAGGGAGGAATCTTGGCCCAGTGCGTGCGACATTGGCATAGATTCACACATGTAGTTTCGTGTCCATTGTTGTGTGCTACCTGTAAGACCAACAGCCAAGTGGATCTACATAATCATCGACTTTCCATCATTCTTTTCTCCATGCGCCTCTCTCCCTCCTCCTCTTCCCCTCTCTCTGGGGAGCTGCCTTTGACCAGGGCAGGCTTTGCCCCTTTGGCTTGGATTCTACTATCCTTCTCCTAAGTCGGTCACCTCCCAAGTCGATCTACCTGTTATTCAGTAAAACAGCAGAGGTTTGACAGCTAGCAGAAGAGCGAAGTGATGCTCTGGAAACATGCAATAACTGTTGGCATTCAGTTCCACTTACTCTTGCACTATGCAGTTAAAAATGTGTAAAACCTATTTCCAGTGAATTATTAATAAAACTTGCTGCAGTTGAGCTTTCCTACTGCTAAATGGAAGAGGCATTGCTGCACGGCACTGTCCTCGCAGAGTTTACTAGTAGAGTGTGTCCATTTCATGATATTAGTTTTATATTTGTCTCAGTTGTATGCTTGTTTCATTTAAAGTAAAGACATCAGAAGTTAATCATTATTTCTTTCCCAAGCATGCTTTTGAAAAATGGCACTTTTAAAATTGCTAATATATTCATCATAAAAATGAAAAATTCTTTGAAAATCTGGTTGCAATACAGTGTTCTTCTGATTAATAACCCTTGGAAATCTGTGCTCATTATGCCATAAGCATGACCTTTATAAAAACATCAGTAAAATCCAACTGCTGAATATGCCAGGTCAAAGATTTTTTTTTTAAATGTCAAAAAGTGTAAAGCTTTAAAATTAATGCGACTTTTTATAATACTTGGCTGATGCTTGTATTTTTTTTTTATTTAAGGTGGGGGGTTCTTTGAGTCTTTGTGGTTAGGATCTATTGGCAGACTGTGACCCCAGGGGAGCACACTTTGGGATAAATCTTAATGCACTTCAGCAGCTTCCTCCCTGTCGTGCAAGACTTAGATCCATTTAGTTTGTACCAACATTTTTGCTGGGCCTGTAGCTGATTAGATCTGGTAAGGTCTAGTAGCTCTTCAGTAGAGGCCACTAACCACATAGTCTGGCCCATTGGTTAGGAGACATCCATGATGCGCTAGTCAGTAATGGTGCAGTCAGTCTAGAACTGTCAGAAAGTTTCTTTATCTGCTGAAAGCTGTAGAGAGTGACTGTGCATGCAGTTTTGGGGAACTGCACATTTGCAACACTGTGCCCTTCCTCTGACTTCATCGGAGTGCTCCTCTGCTTCCCACACCCCTCAAGATGCACCTTAGCTTGAATCTGAAAGAATCTTTCTGCTGCAGGCTGGAAATCATACTGTGGGTAGCTGCTTTATGTGGGAATAACTAGCCAAGATGAAGACCTTATGGTCGTGAGAGGAAAAAGGGGAAGTTGTTTTTCCTTTGATACCCAAACAAGCTTTTCTGGCCTGGCATTGCTGCTGAACGCGATAGGAATGTCTGTGTATATTTCTTGCTCACTTTTCACTTCCTTGGATTCACTTTCTTACTAAAGAAAGTAGAAAGTTGTATAAAACGTGAGCAGCAGGGGAAGGAACTACAGAATAGAGCTGGGAATTCATAGTTTGCCAAAAGTAAAGAGAATTATTAGTGCAGATGTGGGCTTATTGGTCCACTCATCTTCCCTCTAGCATTTATGGCTGGGAAGGAAGAACAGGTTTTGACATTGTCTTTGCTATTGTGAGATCAGTCAAGTCTGAGTGAAAGTGTGTATTCAGTTCACTACTAGACTAAAACCAGGGAGAGATGTTGCAGTGCTCAGAGCTTTAAATTTAGGGACCCAGGGCTCAATTCCTTGACCTGCCATGGATTCCTGTGTGAGCTATGAGCAGGTGACTTACGCTGTCTGTCCTAGGTTCCCAGGTGAAAAATGGGGATAATCTCTTGCCACGTAGAAATGTCCTGAGAATTAATACCAGAATTGCATGGAGAAAAATAAGGCTGTTGGGTATTTAACATTTGATTTTGTTTTGTAAGGCAAACAGAAATGAAAAGCTCCTCCATTCTCAAGAGGGAGGAGAGCTGAGGTTCACAGGCATTTTTCTTGTTTGTCTTCTCTGAAGCTGTGATGCTGGCAGACTTGGGTTTTCTGATTCTCTGGTAGCTGGTAAGGCTGGTACTTGGTATGGGCTACTGGTAATAAGCAAAGTGGCCAAATTGGACATTTTCTTGCTTTCTTCTACTAGAAACAGCCAGAACCTTACAGAAAGTAGAACATTCATTTTGGATCATTTAATTTTCAGTGATCCAACAGCTTCCAATAGGGAAAAAAATCATCCGAATTTGACCAACTGGAATAAAACCTCAAAGGATTCTGAAAAGCTCAATTAGGTAGGTCATGTTACTAAAATAAAAAAGCTTAGTTGCTGCCGTTGTGCAATTTATAATCCATAGAAGATATTGCCCATAGTGAGTTGGTGGAATTCATTGCTAGATGGTGTTAAGTACTGAAGTTCAGATCATATTTTTTCAGTAGATTTTATTTAATTAAAAAATATTTTAATTGGCAAAGTGTCTCCTGTGGGCTATCGCATATTCTAGATAGGGGGGGAAAGGGGTTATACTTTGTGGGGTTCATGGAGGCTCTGACTTGAGCGCCCTTATGGCCTGAGGTGGGTAAGGTCTGCACAGTGCTGTGCACTTTGATCCCATTCAGAGAGACTGGACTTCATTGTCTGTAACGTGGTCCCACCTGTCTGTTAATGCAGATGGGTAATGGCAGAAGAACAAGAGAGAAGAAGGTAGCAAAAAAGGGAGGTGGAACCTAAGCTCCTTTACTAAAAGTAAGGACAACAGAGAAAGGAGATAACGGATATCGGAGTGCAAATTTGTCTCTGTGTTTCCTAGTCCAGCATCGTAATAGTAGTTTCACAGGATTCTACACAATGTAAAGAGTAAGCTACTCCTTTAGGTGTGCAGAGGGCGTACGTTTTTCAGTCAAAATTCTTTTATCAGGATATGTGATTTTATGTTTTTCAAAATACCAGTAAGTGTGAAAGAAAAAAAAAATTAAAAAACAGTATGATGCATAGCCTCAGGCTTCTAAAACTAATAATAATAAAAAGAATTCTTTTTCTAAACTAGCTCACTTTGCAGGAATCACAGAATAAATATTGTCTCTAGACAAAATAATACTTTGAATAGCAGCAAGTGACCAGAGCTGATTCAAACTTTCCAGGTGAATAGTGTTTGTGCTGAAAAATGCAGTCTATAAATAAACAGTGGGCACTGATTTGTGCCAAACTGGAAGAGTTTGACTTTTTTTAAAAAAAAGGAAGGGAGGAAAAGAGGGAAGGAGATTAGAAAATATTTGAAAATATTTTTTAATTGAGTAGTTTTGAATTCTTTGGGTTTGTATGTTTGAAATTTGCCAATTTTAAAATAATAAAAATGGTTAATTATCCAAGTGCAAACTATAGAATTTAATTTTGGGTGAAAGAAATGTTTCAGCTGACACAATGATTTTTTTTCTTTCCCCCCCCTAATTGTCTTTATTCTTTAGTTGGGCCAGTGAACTGAAAAATCAATTACCCGCAGATCTCCACAGCTGAGACAGTGTTGCATTCATCCTCTTCAAAGTGTCTAGCCACTGTTAACATTACTAACAGGAAAACCTATGAAAGGAAAGCTTGTATTGCCACACAGTGTACTTGATCCTCAAGTTGTCTCAGGAGAGTCAGCAGGATCGAGGCTGGTGCGGTTGGAGCCCCATTTTGAGGGTTCTTCTTGTCTAGTGGGTGTCAAATACTTAATACGGTTGGGTTTTTTCTTTCTTTTCTGAAACTAAGAGGGATTATAGGAGACAATATTATGTTTAAACATGGATATCCTAATTTTTAAAATATTTTTGTGATTATTATGTAATGAAAGCACTCCCCATAAAAAAAAAATAATCTGTGAATGATGCAGGAGTCAAAAGCACTTTGTTTTAAGATCCACATTTTCCCTTCTAAAAAAAATCCCAAGAACACATCCCTCCAACCCCCCCACAAACACACACAAAACCACCAACAACAAAAACCTTACAAGGAATTGAGTTCTAATGCTAAAAATGGTCAGAAAATAAATTTTCGGAGCAATAAATTCCCCACAGGCATCATATTATTTGTTCACACATAATCTCTTTTCAGTCTGTACAGAATAATATGGGGATAGCCTATCAAAATTGAATATTTAAAATTAAAAAGTGTATCTGTTTATGCACAGAAAAGGCACAGGTTGCATGTTAGCTAACTTTCTGTATGCTGAGTTCATATTTTAGTCATTTGAGTAGTATAATAGTTACTAATAAGTAGTTTGGTGATTAGGTGTAGCCTATTTTGCCATGTCAGGTTAGATCACTGGTACTGCTTACTATGGAACTGAACTTATCTTTAAAGTGACAATCCAGCAGTTTTTAAGAAAAGTATCTGTTGCAAAAATGAAGACTATCATACAGTGATAAAAGGGAGTACCCTGGTGAATATAGGTCACGACAAATGACATGAAGCTAATTCCTAAAAGCCAGATCTAAAATTCATGTTGTGTTGTCTATGTTACATCCAGGAGAAGGTTGTTCTTTTGTCTTTGGATGTCTTTACATTTCCCTTTTTGTCAGATTTTCTGAAGACCTAAATGTGATATCTAATATTTTAGATAAAGTTCGTAATTCATCATGGCTAGCCTACTGTTCTTAATTGCTTATGTCTTTATTGTCTTTTTGAAGAAAATCCTTTCAAATATACCTTTTCTTTGTCCTGTTGGCAAACTAAATTCATAATGAATTAAAAGTTCTAGCTGATACTGAATTATCCAAATGTAAGTTTCTTAGCATTTATAAGACAGAACATGAGCTCCCCACCTGTCCCTTCTCTTTTATACTTTAAAATAGCCTGAGCTAATTTCCTTGAAAATTTTCTGGGAAAAAAAAATCCTCTTTTGGCTTAGGCTCTCTAGGATATATTGCAATCCTTACTGAGTGTGAACGGCCAGATATTAGGATCCTATATAAAAAAATATTAATGATACTTTTTGAAGTTACCAGCTGAAAGTTTCTCTGAGCTTCTGGCAGAATGCGTGTATTGGTTGGACTCAAATAAGCTATCATGGAAATAGTGGGAGAGGCGTGAGATGGGGTGGAAAACTTGAGAATATCTATATCTTGGAGAAACCAAATTATGATACTGAAAACAAACACAGACTCCAGGATAGAAGGGAAGTTGAACATTAGTTTAGGGTATCGCTGATGTATTGAAAATGGCTGTACACATGGCCAGAAGGAAAGAATTGCAAAGTAACGAAGGAATGAAAATAGAATTCTGTAGAGATTTGCTTTTTTACTCAGTGTTTATTGTGGTAATAGTTAGTGATGGAAGAACTGCAAAAGATTTAGATTAATGGGGTATTAGTTTAGAGTTCCTGCCCAGTTTACATACCTCCAACTTCCAAACTCATTGCAAAAAATTATCTACGTTGTTTGCGTCTGCAAAATTTGGGCTGGATATTTCCTTAGGAGAGGCTATTTGATAATAGATGTAGTGATTCTTTTTCTGCAAACTAAACCTGCAGTTGAGTTTAAAGAGTGGGCATGAGAAAAGGCTATGCAGGGGAAGATGTAGCATATCATTCTGTACGGCCAAGTCACAAAATATAGCGGTATGTGGTTGCCAAATTGTTGAGCTGTATATGTTAGGGGACCTGAGGGACAGGGATCTTGACCTTCTCCAGAAACTTTAAGAAAACTTGGTATTTATTATTCTGTATATTAAAAAAATGCACTCTATCATGTCTGTTTACTCTAAGACTATTTTCTTTTGTTTCCTTCATGCATATTCAGTCTTTGTGCTTCTCTTAATCCAGAGTTTAGGGGCAATACTTAAAGCTGTTTATTCTCTTTACCTAGCAGTGATGCAAGGGATATTTCAGGTGAACTGGGCACAAAAATTTGCATTGGAGACTTTTTATCAGAAAATGCTATTTCATTGAAAGCAAAAGATTCCCCCAGAAGGTGTTAATTTTTTGTAAAGAATTGTGACAAAAATGTCTTTAAGATAAGGTCAAAACTTTAGCATTTTTAAAGAAATCAGGTTTCCTCTTTTTGGAATGACTTCTCATTTAAAAAATCTATTTCCAATTCCATAGTAAAACAGTCTCTAAAGTCAAAGCTGGGGGAAAAGAAACACAGTATTTATTCACATTCCAACTCAAAACAAATAAAATGTAACAGTTTCTTATGGAATGGACAGTTTGAGGCTGAATCTGCAGGAATCACGCCTTCATCTGAATGTTTCTGTTTTCTTCCCTTGGTTCTGGGTAGAGGCAAGAAAGATGCTGTAGTGGTGAAGTTCATATCACCAGTGGTTTCTGAAGGTGAACTGCTTGCGTAGGCTGTGCCACAAAGAGCATGAACCTCCTGTCACCCACTCAGCCCTGCACCCCGTAGGCTGTCTGTTCTCAGAGCATGATGCTGTATTGCCTGCTAGGCTGAGCTTAGAAGTATTGCAAAACAGATTACCTAACGGTAGGGCAAAATCTCTCGACCCAACTGGAGGCGCAAAAGGGCATCCATGTGTAAAAACGCACAGTTTGATTGACACTGGAGGAGTTCTCAAAAAACTGTCTCAATAAGATATAGGAACGGGTAAAGGTTTGCAGCAAGCTTTTTTCTTCAGACTTGTTTGCTTGCACTTACCTTGGGTGTATTGCCAGTGTCTCTGGCCAAGAGATTGTCTTGCCTGTGTTAAATTGCTTGAAAATTGCAGAAACAAATGATTACTTCAATCTTGGTTAAAAATGCTGAGCTAATTAAGCTTCTAAGTTGTATTATTCCTGTGCTTCCTACAAAGAAAATTGAAGTAAAAACAGTGTCATGAATTTCCTAAATGTCTGGAACATTCATCTCACATTTAGGATCTGAATGGGCTGGAAAGACTCTTCCTCTTTAAATAGACATTAGACTATAACATCACGAGCTTGTAACACTGGAATTAGTAAATATGTTAGAATCCTCCCATTTTAAGAAACTGTAGCATGCTACTCATAAAATTTAACTTTAGCCCTGTCCTACCCTACATTTTGGGGGAACTGTTTTGTCTCTTAAGCCTGGCCATGCATGCATCTAGGTTTTGGCAAGGATGTCTATGTGAACTTCAGGTAAAATAATACAGAACATCAAGCACAGGCTGTGGACAAAGCCAGTCTGTGGTGCAGGATGTTATCCTAGCTTTATCGGTCAAAGCAGAACTCCAAACCTCGCTGGTGGGAAGTCTGTAAAAAGGCTGACGTTGAGTCTTCATTGTGTGTTGGTCAAGAGTGTTGCATCTGCACAGGGAAAGCTATAGAGGTCTTTCTGTACAAGTTTGTCATACAGAACACCAAAACAGTCCTAAGCAAGTTTTATGGTACCTCAGCATGATACAGTGTTCAGTAGCACTGCATAACTAAAAAGCACCTATGTCTTTTTAATTACCTATGGTAATTTTCTAAGTGTGCTGTTGTCACACGTAGCACCACAAAGTAAATACTGCTTTATGAGTTCTAGTGCACTCCTCTCTCTTTCC
>NW_009649190.1:2866354-2942692 GCF_000708025.1 Charadrius vociferus | reverse complement strand
TCTTTCCCTTCTGTTTGGCTTTCTTGGTTCTCATGTTTTCTTTCTGTCATCATTTCTGCCCTTGATGTTGCTTTCTTTACAATGAGATTTTCTCTACACGTGCTTTTCAAGAACTCTTCCCAGGGGTCTTCTACCCCTCTCCATCCCTCTGCTAATGAATTAGATGGTAATGTTGACGTTCCCAAATGTTTTCCAAAGGTTTTTCAGTTAAGCTGAGTCACAGAAATGGTTGCCGTTGCTTCAGGTTTTCTGTTGCTGATTCTAGAGAACAATTCTGCACAAGTTAAATGGAAAGAGAAGCTCATTTTTGCAGCCATGAACACTAGAGAATTTCTTTCAAGCAAAAGCTCAAATTTCATGATACCTATCACATGCTCCATCGTTAAGGGACATGTCTGACACTATTGCAAAAACAGAGAGCAGCTGTGCTCCTGAACATAGTCATTTTCTGTGCCACTGTAGCCAGGACTGTGGTAGATTTTAAACGCTGTTCCAGAGGCTCTGAGTCCCAGCCAAGGTCCTGCAGAGCTGGCTGAATTTTTCCTTTTAAAGCGTGTTCTCGTCCCCAGATGACTTTGTGCAGCAGTGGCTGGCAGCGGCAGGTGGGTTAGTGCCTAGTCATGCCACAGGGAAGGATCACAGAAAGAACTATTTCATCCTTCGTGGCACAGTATCGTAGTAGAGCACAGGATAGCAATGCTGTTGCTCTAGCTAATTCGGACCTGCGAGGCTCTCCTCCATAGCACTGAGATAATAGACTCGACGAACTGGGTCCCCAAGCACAGGTGATATTTCTCAATCCAGTTTGCATTTGCATCTGTGAGTTGGAGGATGTTTAATCAGCTTCAATTCTTTTTTTGTTGTCAGAAAATGCTCACCTTGGCATTTCTCTGTGATTCTATACAATCTCAGGTGCGACCTGGAGAGATGTCTTAGTAAGGTTTTTATTTGTAGGAGTGACTTCTTTGCTTCATGATCTGTAAAAGCTTTACATGAGAAAAAATAAGTATTTCCAGCATCTAAAAAAAATATCTTTATGGGCCATTCCTTTTCAGAGGGGATAAGATTGGCCTGTTCAACACTACCTTATCATCATTCTTACCTGTTAAATTTATTTTTATGCTGTTGTTGTAATAATTACACGGGAATGTAACAATTGCCAAACCAAAGGCCATCATGAAATCCTTGATGATTCGATGCTGGTGAGCTGTGGAAAGCAGAGCTGGTTGCCCTTTGCTTTTCTCTTGCCATATCCTTAGTTGCAGCTTTCAAAGCGTGGTTTGGTACACTGTTACATTGAGGTAAATGTAGAAATTACTCCAAAAATGGCTATTACTCTAGGGCAAAAAACTAGCATGAGTTTGGAGTGAATGCTAATCCAATACCTTTAGTTTTCTGGTGGGTAATGTTTTCCTTTCAATGATTCTTAGTGAAATGCTTCACATCAGTTGGCTAAAAATACTGTCTTTGAAAATTTGGCTCCAGCTGATTTTATACCTAGAAGCAGAGCTGTGGATGATCTGCTGCAACTAGCTAATTAAATCCTGTGCTGCTAGCCCTCAATTAGATGCATTAAGTTGCAAACCTTGTTAGCAGATTTACTGGCCAAATACGGAGAGATTCTGTATATCATTCTGACTACTTTATATTTGGGTTCTTAAGGAATGTATGCAGCTCATCTAATGAAGTGTCTGTATGTACGAGAGGAAAAAAAGAAACAGATTTCGGATCTCTCTCTCTGTTGGTCTGTCTCACTGTGTCTCTCTTCAATGAGTGGGGCAAAACTCCCCTTACATGTTTTTTGGGTTTTGGGGTTGTTTTTTATTTATGTTTCTTGGACTCTTACCAGCAGGTTTTTACAGTCTGTTGCCTGCCTCTCAGATTAGAAGAGCACTGGCATATTTTAACAGTTTCCTAGGATCCAAATAGTCTTTAATTAACAGGGAATTGATGTTTTGGAGTGCAACCAAAACACGGGAGACATTGGAAGCAGAGAATGGGCTTGGATCCTTCCAGCTTTTAGCTGGCTGTAGCAAGGGGCAAACAAATAAGTAAAATAGGGTCTGCTGCAAACAGGTAGTGCCTTATTGGTATGCAAGGGGATTTCTTCATTTGCATTCTGTTCCCACAGAACTGGTGGTTGGTAGCGTTAGCCGGGAGGAGCTTTCTGCTGTACAGAGTCTGAATCAGCTCCACCCCTTGCAAGAGCACAAAGTGTTCGTCGGTACGTTTCCGTAAACCAAATTTCGGTAGCTGCTGAAATCGTTCTTAGTTTAGATTTGTATCGATCAACTGTTGAGGCAGCAAGGTATGTTGTGTTTGTGAGGTTTAGGTGGACTCTGAAGCTGTAAGCTGCATGAGTGAGCTTTTAATTAAAAAATCAAAAGTCTGCAAATGACAGGACTTTTATCGAGCTGAACAGCTACTTGTTGTTCTTTTTCTTCTGGAGCAGTTTGCCTTAGGAGGGTTGAGCAATAGGGCTGGGATGAAACACTGATATTGCAGCAGAATGAGACTAGCTGAAGTCCTAAAGTGAAGTCAGACATACACTGAACGTTCCAGGTAATCCAGGGAGAGAAATGGTTTGTCAGCTAATTTTAAATAATGAGATTGATACCTGAAGCAATGACTGGCAATGAATTATAACCAACAGTCACTGAGTCAGCAGTGCTAGTTTTCAGTAACGCAGTAATTTGTGGACAAATAAAAATGTATTTGTTCAATCCAATATTGGCTTTTTATTGTTGCTTTTTTGTGTTGACTTCCCACCCCGCTATCGCCCCCAGTCATAGTACTCACTGAATGCTTTCTGTCTCTTTCTACACCTAGGTGGTACATGCCAGAGCCCTGCTCTTCCAGCCCTAGTGCGTCCTCCTGCTCCACCTTTGCAGCCGTCGCTGGATATTAAACCATTTCTTCCGTTTCCTCTGGACACTGCCGCAGCAGTCAATCTCTTCCCCAACTTCAATGCAGTAAGTACACTCCTAACAGTTACTGTCCACCTCCCTGAGCCACAGTTTCCATGGAAGACTCAAGAGGGCACAAAGTAGAATTTTATGTACTCAATTAAACGTGGAATATCCTCTCCCTTACTGGAGGCCAAATAGCTCTTTTAGACATGCTGGTAGGCCATAAATTAAAGCATAGCTGAGTGTTAGCCAGAAGTAATGGAGAAGGAAAAAATGACATGATCCCAAGTGACATGCAATAAAGTTGCAGGCCACATTCAGTCCCAGGGCTTGTGAGTTTCCCACTCTGATTTAAGACGTACAGAGTTTCACTAACCTACCATTTGCTTCAAGAGTGAAACTCTCAGAGCAACGGCATTCTACATCCCGGCTCTAACGGGCTTCCTGAGAAATACTTAAAATTTACAAATTGGAGGGGCTACGAAAGATAAAACTGTTGGGTTCATTAAAGCAAGAATGAGAACAGCATTAGCTGCTATATAATCTATTCATTGGCAAACAATCCAGTGTATTTTTTTCACATTAGGATATTTTATTTCTCATGCCTTAGGTTAAAAAAAGGCTAGCTTTCTCTTTAATAAGTTTTTTACTTAGTCATACTATCTGTGACTATAGAAATCTTATTCCTTCTCAGGTATTTTCATTATTTTACTGACATATGTCACGACTGTTTCAGTTTTCCTGTTCCTGGCTGAGATATTTAATGCTCTAAAATAATAAAAAAAAAGTCTATAAATTGGTTTTCTGTTAATTTTGACTTTATAGAATTATGCCCCTTTTTAATTTAAACATACTCCGGGAAGTTCTTTTCCTTATTTACATACACTAGATATAGAAAAAAAAATTAAGAATGTGTGCGCTTACCTACTTTGAGAGACACAGAGAAGGGTGGAAATTGCCATGCCAAAACAATTTTAATTATCGTGCAAAAATCTTAGTTACAATAATTAAGTGTAGTAAAAGAACATGCCCATTCTAGAAGCAATTTGTAGTAATCAATAGCAAATTTCCATAATTAAATGTTAATTTATTTATCTTTTATGGATGTTCATTTTGCTTTAAAATAATTAAAATGAACTAATTGTCAAAAATATTTATTTATGCAATCTTAAATTCAAGCAATTCACAGCACTAATAGAGATTGGAGAAGCTATAAGATGCAAGTCTTAAAATGCTCAGAAACAATATGTCAAAGAATTATTATTACAAAGAAACTTTTTCAAATTTTAAAAACTTTGCTGCATTCCTATATACATTTTAAAAGTGCTGGTTTTAACCAGGTAATTGATAACTCGTGATGAACTGGATAAACCATTAGGCTTCTTCAGTATGCTTTAGCTTTTTTTCTTACCAGTTTTGCTGTATGATCAGTGTATTTAATGCAATAGGGCAGCTGAATTTTAGAAAATGTCTATTAGAATTTTAGGGTTTTTTCCAGGATTTTCCATAGTTCAGAGTCTTCAGATTGTTTTGCTAATTGTTTAACTCCATGTAACTCAAATGCAATTTTAATGATGAATTTTAATAAATACTTGTTAATCTTGTGTTGTTCCATAAATTTGCAGTTTTTTCTTTTTTTTTTCTTTTTTTTTTTTTTGCAAAGACTGATTTTATAGTATAATTATGTTGGGGGGAGAAGGTGTGCTTGTATTAATTTGGAAATAAGAAAGCAGAAATAGACTCCTTTCAAAACCCTGTTATTCTTGAACATCATCTTAGTGGTATATCGTTTGGTATATTGCACTGTAGTTGGACTTTACAGACTCCTCGCCTCTTCAGTTTTTCGGTAAACTGAGCCTAGGTTTCAAAAGTGAGACGAGCAGCCCTTTTTAACAGCACTCTGAAGTTCATTCCCATGCAAAGTACTGCTTCCTGTGATGTGTGGCCATCTGCCAAGTCCACCTTTGATGAACATGTCAGTCCCGAGTGTGAGGATGCTGTCATCAGAGCTGCTGTCACCTGCCTTGCTGCTCTTAGTCTTTGCCTTGCAATGTGACCTTTGCCTTTTTGTCATGTGTGCTGACTTGCAGCATCATCCCTGATGTTCCCATTTTCATTCTGAACAGTACATTATTGAACGCTGCTGTGATTAGCTCGTGTGCCAGAGCTGGTTAATGGCATCCTCCAAACATGTAGGCTAACTGAGAAGTTCTGCGTATTTCCAGAAATTCTTTCCAAGCTGACGAATCTTTTGGGGACACATCAGCTGCTGCTGAGCATTACCAGCCTGAGGAGAAGGTAACCCACAAGTCATATTAGACTTTAAATAGGACATCTGACAAGGGCTTTAAGGATGTGAATGTGAGACAGAAAAGAAGCGTTTAACCGAAAAATTATCTTTGTAAATATGCATGTTCGTGAACAATTGTAGCTGTGGATAATGCTTTATATTTGTTGACTTCCTTGACGATCCTACACTGTCAGCAGAGAAGCATTTACATTCTGTGACTAAACCAAGGTCAAGCAGGTGGTCAGTAAGACCCAGAACTCCAAACACCTGAACTCGATGTTCTCTCTCTTGTTGTTGATAAATTAGCTTACCCTTGATTGAGATGTCAAGGTCATAGATTGTGTCTTAGGAAATGGATTTCTAAGGACCTCTTGACCCTTGCACTATTCCACAGAAACTAATGAGTTTGGCAGCATGTCCGGGCTACTTCCTACAATGCTGGAGGGAATTACAGAGTTTTGGCCATTTACTGGCCACTTTTCAACAGCCTTCACTTGAGAAGAGCATGATCAAGGAGAAACTTGAGTAAAAATTCAGTCATGTTTCAGAGAAAAGAAGCAGTCTCTGGTTAAGGCAATCCTACCTCAACTTGAGAGTTTGGTTGTGATAGGCATAGGCATCGAGCTAATCAGCCTAAGTTTCTTCACAAAAGACAATGGAGAAAAATGAGCTATTTCTCCATTTTTTTAAGTGAAGAAAAATACACCAGTGTAGGTTGGTCTACATATGTCTACTTTGGCATGAGGTGAAGTGAACCTTGAAAGTTCCCATTTGTCTCTGCTGACTATAATGAGGGACTGGCTCAGCTGCATCTACATTTGGTTAGATGACTCCCTCATTATGGGACAGGTCATAAGCTATTCACAGCTGATATATTAAATTCCACTCAAAAAATCAGATGACAGAAGTGCTGACATTGTATTGTGTGTTTACGGTGGAATGGTCCCATTTATCACGCAGTTGTGCTTCTAATTTTATCTAAGGACAATCTTCAGGGAATTTGAGAATTCAGATGAACTGGATAGAGATATTAGGAGAGGTGAAAGCAAAAGTAATTTTCCAATGGAGAATCTCAGGCACATGTACAAGAACTAACAAAACTAAATACTGATTTTAAGTACCACAAAGAATAATAGTAAGGTGTTGTATTTTATACCACTTTTTCACTCTGTTTCAGTTCATTAGAAACACAAGATTACTTACTTTGTTACCGGTGAGTTTGGGCTAAAGCTAGCTCACTTTTTGCTGGCCGCCTCTGAGGAAAACGTTCAGCACTGATTTCTATGAAGGCAAAAGCTTTCATCGGAGCAGAGAATAGAAGAGATAACATGGAGTGTACAAACCTTTGCTAGTAATATCTCTGGACACTGAGGAGAGGGAAATGTAAAAAGTGAGTAGCCTGAGAAACGCAGGGAAGATGACATGTGAACCTTTGAACCATTCAGTTTCAGGAAGAACATTTTCTGTTTATACAAGAAAGTGTAAAGCAAACATACCAATTAACAATCTGGTTAGTTGAACAGTTGTAGGTGCTATGCTCTGAATTGTGAAGCAAATGGTACCCTCAAGTCATATGTAAAAAGAAATTTTAACAACACAGCTGTTTAAACTGAAAACAGCTCACTGGTGCAGACCCTGAAGATTCACAAGTTCATTGCAAGTTTATCTGATATAAAAAGATGAATCAAGTATATGGGATTTAAATGGCTCAATTTTATGAATGAAAGAAACTACGACTATAAACAATGCTTATGTAGCCTTTTTAAAATATGATTTGAAGATTGTCAGAGAAATAGAAAAATAATTGTCTATTCTGAAAAATGTTTGAGATAATTTAGCAAACATTTGATATACTTGGGTGTTTTCATCTGCAGAGTGAGAAGCTTTATGTCTGTGTGCTTTTAAGAACTAGTTCGTAGAGACACAAAGCTTTAGCAGTTTTATTGAATACGCTCTGGTCCATGAATGCATGTGAAAGTGCATATGTGATGTTTCTGTTCATGAGCCAATGGTTGGTTGCAAAGAAATGTCACAAAGCATCAAAGTCTAGAAGTTAATTAACTTGTAGGAAAATATTGACAGGAGTCCCTAGACTAAGAGGAAATGCTTCATTTTGGTAGACATCAGCGTCAGCCCTAAGTGACCCTCTGTCGCGGATGCAGTGATGAACTTCACTCGTAAGAAAGAAGCAGCAATATATTTATTGATATAAAACAGTGATTTAACAAATTTTGATAGTAAATATGGCTGTGGTTTAACAAGATTCAATGGCAAGGTACACTTGGTTATTTACTGCATAGGGGACAGGCTCAGACAGAACTGTCAGGCAGACCCTCCCGTTAAGTCACGAGGTTCAGGTAGGACCTCTCAGAGAGGAGTCTAGGTGCGGCTGGATCCAGTCCTAGTCTAAGACTTGGTCAATGATTTATGGCTAAAGGATTATAAGTGCACAATCAATCTAAGACATAATCTTAGCAAAGCTTCAAAGTTTAGCATGCTATTAGTCACTTCCCAAGGTTCTGTTGCAGCGAGGGATCTCTCAGCCTCGAGGAGGTGTCCCTACTCAAGGAGAGATCCTGGCGTGCAGCCCACTGCGTGCAGGAGAGCTCAAAGGGCTCTTGAGTTGTTTGCTATTTATGGGGGTAAGATGATTGACTTACAGTCATATTTGCATACTGACCGCAGATGTTAGTTTCTTCCAAATTTGGCTTGAGTACCAGAACTGTGGTTAGGTGGGCACATTGACTTGGCTATTGTGGTGTTATCTGTCTCTCCCGAATCCCCTTTGAGCCCGATGCAGCCATCACAACCAGACACATCCATTATGACTGCCACTGGTGATTATCGCTTGAGCAGGGTTATGGAAGATACAGGTGAGGTTGGGGGGTAGGGGAGAGCACACTGTCACACCCTCCCACAGAAAAAAACACCCAGATCTTTTTTATATCATCATCCTCAAAACACAGATGCATCAGGTTTTGTTTATTTCTGAAGCTCGCAGAATTACATATTTCAGCCTTTTGAGAGAGAGAATATAAGTTTACAAATCCAGGACATTCGGCATTACTAGGTGGAATATCAGACAATGCGTCACGCTCCTTGTTTGTTTATTCTTTGAAGGATATGCTAAACATTTTCCTGAAAAATTTCTAAAAAATACTACATCACACTTTGTAGACTGCAGTATGAGCATAATCTAGTGGAAAAAGTCCACAATGTACATCTGGCTAAATGCTTGCAAGCAGAAATAGGGGTGTTGCTTGAAAAGCTCCATCCTAACTCCAAACTAAAGCCTGACCTCCCCTTGCTGCCAGTGGAAAGTTTCCCAAAGAAGCATCCTCTGAAAAGAAAAATTATTACAGTTTTGACTAGTTATGACTTTGAAGGGCAGTGGTAATGCCAGAACTGTACTAAACGTGGACGGAAAATGAACTATTACTCTACAGACATCTCTTTCATCCTGAGTAATCCATGTTGGGTGCCCTGATTTCTCCTGTTTGCTTGTTCTATGCCAATAGCCCCACGTGCAATACTTTGGCCTTCACGTTTCACCTTCCCCTGGTAGAAATTTTGCCCGTAGATTAGGACTCCAGCAGCAGCTTGGGTTAGGGTGCCAGTGCAGTTCTCCTTGCTTCCTGAAAACCAGCCTCTGTGACATCCCACCACCTTCCAGGGCAGCCCCAAGGCTGCACGCTCTATTTACAGTGGTGAAGCTTGTGTTCGTAGGTATCCGTAGCGGGCAATTATGGCTGGCTTGTTTCCCTGGGAGCTGCTTTTCTCCCCGCTCTGGTCTTGCTGTCGGGCCCTGCCTGGCCTGCTGCTAACTACTCAGTTAGCTCGTACCGAGCGTAACTTCGTGGTTGTTTGGGAAATGCAGTCTTGTGCTACTGTGGCCAGACAACTGATAGAAACAGACAATGTAGAAAACCTGCTTGCTGACAAGTATTTCTGGGAAGGGTTATGCCAGGAAATGTGGAGAAGACCTGTCAAAAAGCTGCCAGAAGCCATTTTAAAAAATCGTTTCCTTAGCCCTGGACAGTTTTTTTATCTAGGAGAGAGATATGTGCCGCAGAAATGATGTGCCAATTTTCTGGATGTTGTGAATAAGATGTAGCTTTTGATAGTGAAGAGTGGAGGAGGAATCTGAAATGTATGTTAGTTTTTCTAAACATTAGCAGCCTGAAATTTACAAATTAAACCCAGGGTTTTTTTGTATGTCTCTACATAATGGTTTTGTTTTATGTTTTCTGACTTAATTGAGCAGAGGAGCGTAACAAGACTATTTTTCCTCATCACATAAAATCCTTTAAAGTTCAGTAGTGACGACATGCTGTCAGAATGCTTTGTTTCCAGAAGAGGATAGTCAGGGGACAACACAATGGCCACAGTTTCATGTGAATCAAAATGGAATATTGCCTGTATAGAAGAACTTGGCAGTAAAAATATAGTCTGCGCTGATTTTTAATGTTATTTCCATGAGAAGGACCTTTATCAGGTGGACCAAATTGATAATTTGTCAGACAAACAGAAGGGATTATTGCTTCTGGGGATATTCCTTGCATGGCTGCTCATTTACAGGTGTCTAGAAACAGGGGGTTTGGCTTCCTCTTTTCCTTTCCATATCACTGCAATTGAGCTGTAAGATAGCTATATTTTTCTTTATGGTCTATATCTCTGTTGCTGTTTAGTTGAATATTTTTCAAAATAGGGAAGATTGCAAAAATAACGTTTGGAATTCTTTATTATAACAACATTTTCGTCACTGGCCAGGACATTTAATTAAGAAGTCTGCAGGGGAAGAAGAGGGATTAGGGAATGAGCAAACACAAGACAATCCTGGCAATTCAGATGTTTTTATTTGGTGCTTGCAAAACAGGAATGACTCAACATCAGTATGAAATATTCAGTTATTTGAATTGGCCAGATTTATTTGCTTTACATTTAAATCCTTAATCTACACCCTGGGCTCTGTTTGAAATAACAGTAAAGCTTTGCTTCTCTGATGCAGAGGAAATGTTCACAGCTCAGGAGGCATGGTGAAATTAAGCTCTTCTCGTTTTGAGTCAGTTTAGGGTGGATCCAGATCTCCTGGAATACTCTGTCTGGCTGTTCTTATATATGGTCTATGCTCTATGTCACGGGCAGGGAACAGAGCTCATATTCTGACTGTATAAATAAGCATACCTGCAACCCTCAGGTAACCTTCCCGTGGTTGCTTGTGATTGCATGGCTGTTATTTTCCTTAGCATTGCAGAGCAGCTGGGGAGTAGCGTCTCAACTCCCTAGCAGTTGTCTCCAGAAGGATTGCTATTAATTTCTTTGGACTTGATGCATTGTTAAGGAGCATCCTGCTATATTTAGCCTTAATCCCTTTGCAACCTCCTCTAAAAGTTTTTGGCCTCTGCTTGCAACTAATAGGTGGGACTCCTCCAAGTTTCAACCCAGGCATTAACATTTTCTTGTCGTCTTTCTCTTAGTGTTACCTTACATTTTGGCAGCATTCCTGGCCCTGGTTTTGGAATTGCTTGCATTGGGCCCATGTGAATTGAAATTGTGAAATTGAAATGTGAAATTACCCATTGCAATTTTTGGAATTGCTTTCATTGGGCCTATGTCAGCCTCATGAAGTTCAACAAGGCCAAGTGCAAGGTCTTACACCTGGGTCAAGGCAACCCCTGGTATCAATACAGACTGGGTGATGAATGGATTGAGAGCAGCCCTGCTGAGAAGGACTTGGGGGTACTGGTGGATGACAAATTGGACATGAGCCAGCAATGTGGGCTTGCAGCCCCAAAAGCCAATTGTATCCTGGGCTGCATAAAAAGCAGCATGGCCAGGGGAGGTGATTCTCCCTCTCACTCCACTCTCAGGACACCGCTCCTGAAGTCTGGGTTCCCCAATAAAAGAAAGACATGGACCTGTTAAAGCAGGTTCAGAGGGCCACGAAATCAATCAGAGGGCTGGAACACCTCTCCTATGAAGAAAGGCTGAGAGGGTTAGCATTGTTCAGCCTGGAGAAGTGAAGGCTCTGGGCGGACCTTACTGTGGCCTTTCAACACATAAAGGAGGCTTATAAGAAAAGTGTAGAGATTTTTTTGCCATGGCCTGTAGTGACAAGACAAGGGGCAATGTTTTTAAACTGAAAGAGAGTAGGTTGATTGGACATAAGGAATAACTTTTTTACTATGGGAGTGCTAAGACACTGGAATAGGTTGTCCTGAGAAGTTGTGGATGCCCCATCATTGAAAGTGTTCAAGGTCAGATTGGATTGGGCTTTGAGCAATCTGATCTGGTGAAAGATGTCACTGCCCATGGCAAGGGGCTTGGACTTGTTGGTCCCTTCCAACCCAACCCATTCCTCACAACTTACTTGAACAGTTTTAGGATTATGTTCCCATTAGCGAATTAGCAGTCTCCTATGCTTATGGTGAGGAGCTGTCACCTCTTGCCACATAGAATACAGTCATCTTGAGAGTTTAGAGGAGTTCACTTTTGGGTACAAATGGGTAGATACCATTTAAAAAATCCATTAAAAAGTTTTATTTTTATTTAAGTTAAATTTGTATCAAGGGTGCTCCAACCTTCTGTGATTGCTTTCAGTAGAAATTCAGGTTTCTAGGATGCGCGTTCTCCTGAGGAAGCAAACTTTAAGATTATCTTAAAATAGCCTAAGTTTGTGTCGTTTCACCTTGCTGAACATTATAATACCCATCCTTGAATTCATCTCGCTAATTGTAATGTGAATGTAAATTTTCTAACCATACCTGTTTCCTAGTTGCTCTCCATTTTTTGGAGTGTAATGTGTGCCTTTGGTAAATCTGTTTTGATTTATCCAAAAGGCTTATTTCCAGTATGTGTGTAGTAGCATCACCTGTGTTTGACCTTCTCCAGCTACCATCTCTGTTGGCATTCAGCTCTGTGGCCTCATCCAAGGTCCTTACGGATGTCTCAGTGCTGGTGGTCATTTGGCAAAGGCTGCCTGCAGATTGTATTTACTTTGTGGGTACAGGTAGAATGTTGTTCTTCACACAGGCTGAGCATATAGCATGTTCACTTCCACCATCTGTTTGATAGCTCACAGTTTCTTCAGGATTTTTCTGGCAGTATATCACTCTTCAGTCACTCAGCACCTTGTGGCTGAAGAACAGATGGTTGTGCTGCTCCTTTTTGCCATGGGAGAATGGGTGGACTTCTAACTAGTCTCCATAATTAACTGAAAAGGTCTGAGGCAGAATCACCCTGTTTGTATAAGCTCATGACTGCAGTATTAGCTAGATGTCCATACAGTAGGTTATGGAATATAAATGTGAAGGCATTTTTCATGAGCAGTGTTGTTGGCTGGAAATAATATATACACAAAGGCCTCCGCGTACCTAAAAATGACACACAGCAAGCTTTGTTTTCTATGTATTTTTTTTCTATTTACTGAAGTGGTTTCTTTTTATTGTTAAATCAATAGAATCTAAATATCTCACATGCTTCTCTCTTTAACTGTTGATTAGTAATAGTGAAAGAACAGACTTTCTGAGTTATCTCATCCTGCCTTACACATTTGCTAGAGGGCACTGCACAGTGCGCTGACGGATAACTTGCTGTTGGAAAGTCATAGTATCCAAGGCAAAGGCAATACCACAGCCTTTATTGGGGACTGAGGGTCCCTCAGGCTTTTGCTTTGCATGCAAAACATTCTTGTAAAGGAAATTAAATGAAGTGCTCTTCAGATTTGTCAAGTCTTGATGAGTGGAATTACTTAAAACTAAATTTTATAAAGCATTTTAAATAATGTTTTAATCAGTTGATGTTTACACCCTTTGTCTTAATAGCACTCAGATGAAAAAGATCAATGATTATTTTATTCTGCAAAGACTATAAAACTTTAATGGGTTGCATAATAAGTATAACTCATAAAATCTACAGTTTAAATATGGATGGTTATTAACCTGTTTTTAAAAAGCTGCAATTAAAGTGAAAAGGAATTACTTAAAGAAATTATTTGATTACTGTAGTCTGAGGAGGAAAGAGCGATAAAATTCTAAAATCAGTATTATTTCTGTTGATGAGACAGACACTTGGAAAGATTTAAAATAAGGCATGAATCTTTCCTAGCCTTAGGCATGTTTGTGGTGCTAACCTAGCTGACTAACTATGTACTGATTTTTTTTTTGTACAACCTGCAGTTTGTTCTTAGGAACTTCAGAGATATCTGTTGAAAAAAAAAAGCATTAGTTTGCATGACAGGTAATTTTACACAGAGTAAATACATTCCTAAGCACAATTACCTTGTTAATTGCTTATTCGTAGCATGCAGTAACAGTGCTGCTGTTATTCAAGAACTTGTCCTAAAACACACTTTTATTCTTTATGATAATGAAAAGATTTGGAGCTCTTTCTTTCCTACTCTTTTTGTCACAGTAGTTTGGGCTGGTAAATGGCACATGCTGAAGAACTCATTTATCTGGAGTCATTGTATGATGGAATATTTCTGTAATGTCCATGTCCTGTCTAATTTATTTCATCCTAACATTTTTTTTGATGAGGGAAGAAAATTCCCAAAGGTTATATGTTGGGTTTGTACAGTAGAATTGGATATAGAACTCTAGATTCTCATGCAACTACTGTTTTTCCTGGCATCTTTCCTTTGGCTCTACTGAATGCCTAAAGTAATACTGTGTAAATATCCACACAGATTAAATTAGTAATCAAAATAATTCATAGAAAAATAGTACAAAATCTCGTATCTCTCACGGAAACAGCATTTCTCTTTCAAATACGTTGGTTTATATAAAATAGACGAGTATCAAATTCTTACTATTTAAAAACACACAAATCAATGTTTTTCTGTCAAACATAATATTTTGTCCAGAATTAAATGTTTTATGATGTCATGAGTAAAAAGTTTTAGATGACATATTACACTTATATGTTATTTTTTAATCAGAAATAATTAAAAATTTTAAATAAACTGTGCCATTTCCTTACACAACAAGAGCAGTCATGTTTAGAAAGAAATGTAAAAGCTGTCTTAACGACTCACTACAGCAGGCTAAATAGTCTATAACTGAATGAAAACTGCAGATAAAAAATAAAAAGATATCTAGGAAAGAGACATTCTTAATTACAGTTAGAGGTGGTGTAAACCTGCTGGAAAGCTGACCAGCAGGAGTTTCGTTCAGTAATTTGCTACCGTGAAATTATTAGGATGTTTGAACAGCAGAGAGAGCAATCCTAATGAACGGAGGCCATGGCAAGAGTTCCTGCAGCTGAACAAAATAACCCTCTGAAGGGAATATTTGAAGAAAATTTTAGGGGACTGATATTACTTTAAGTTATTCCTGGGATGCTTGTCAAGAAGCCAGAAAAGGTAAACCTTCAGCCTTTACTTCCTTTATTCCTGCGCAGTTTTCCGTAGGCTCATCTGTAATCCATCATATCCATGCTTTGTTAAAAATTCAGGGAACTATGTTCACCTTACAAAGCTAATAGTTTGGGATCCTTTAAATAGTATAGGCTGATTATCAGAGGCTTTTTTGTTCTTGAGCTAATCAGCCCTCCACTGTCAGAAAAGTCAAGTAGCTGATCTGATGTACCTTTGCATCTTTAGTTTCAACAGGTAGGGCAGCTACGGTACCTGAGGGTGGTGCAATGACAACATAACAAGGTTACAAAAGCCAGGACCAGGCCAAAGCATTGTCTGTTCCTATAGCCTTTCTCTGACAACTAAGGAAGTGCAGAAGAGCAGAGAACGCATATAGCAACACTTGCCAGACAATGCCTCCAGTGAGGTATATTTTAGGGAAGTTCTTGAGCCAAATGTGTTGTCTTGGCATGTGATAGCCCTCCATGAGGTAACATGCTGAACTAGATGGAATCAGCAGGAGAGTTTGTTTATTTTAACTACTAATGAGGTAATTTGAGTTTCCTCATTCCCTTCTCCAGACGGTGCCTAATATATCCAGGCAGGGAGATACGTAGGAAAATTTCCTTGGGCAACCGAAGTAGTAGGAAGAGATGGGAGTATATGAACTATGACTTGCTATAAACAGTATAAGTCTAAGGACGATTTTAAAGGTGCTATGCTTCTGGGAGCTGGAAGTGGATGAAGAAATGTCCATCACCTTACTCATATTTTGTGTTTGAAATGTACTGATTTGCTAATGGATCCAACCCATTACATTATTGGTGTTGCTAGGACTCAGGTGACAAAGATAAATCAGAGGGGTGATGCCAGATTTAATTATAGCAGTGCCCTCCCCAATGGCACTGTCATCTCTGGGAAGCATCAAAAGCCACTGTTGGCATTAGGAAGTAACATGAGAGAGTGGCGTCTGGGAGAGGAGTGGCAGTGCGGAGACTGCCAGTGAAAGGATTGGGAAGTACTGGATATATGGCATTGGCTTGGAAGAGAGGTGGGAGGAAGAGCAGAAGGTTTTCAAGATGAGAGACTTAGAAATATCTCAGAACAGGTATTTGAAAGATGCTTTTGCTTCACGCACACATGCACACACGAAAAAGTAACAGTGAAAATACTGCAGAGCAAGTTAAAGTGTCCAGTTTCCACTTAAAGAGTCCTTACATCTTTGTTCCTGGCTGGAACAGTTCCTTTCCTTTTTAGTTAAATGCTTTTCCTAGGAAGTTAATATCTCCTGAAACTTTTTGAAGCAAGTTTGTTCTCTCTAAATCTGTCTTTTTTATTTTCATTTTACGGAAGCTGTATCTGCTTGAAACCTAATTACGTTTTTCATTGTAAATTTGAAAGAAAAGAGGGAAATTACCTTGGTACTTACTGAAAATATGTCTCAAACTGGACTAAAACAAGCACTAAATTAAAAGAGTCTGGGCTTCTGAAATCAGAGAAAATCCTTCTTTAAGAACAAACCCTCTGATACTATAAAATGTCATAGCTCCACAGCTGTTCACCCTCTGTTCTGCAGTAAGGATTCCCTGATGAAGGGGAATTGTTCTTAAATTTCTGTGCACAAAGAGGATAGCATGTTTTTTGGGTTTAAAGTGCCTTTCTTTTCCATTAAGCAAAGCAATAAATAAAGGTAAAGTCTACCTCAGCAAATAATGTGCACGCATGTCTTCTCTGTAGTATGATAAAAAAGTATCTCCTATATCTTCAAACAGGCTGAGTTTCTAGAACGTGAAGAAATGTCTGCTTTGAATGACACTGAACTGCACAAAAACTATGAATCTGAGATCAATTTTTGTATTATTTTATTTGCTAGGACCCCGACATTCAGTTGATTGAGAAAAGTTGTATTTCATTTAGAAATATTTCCTTTAGCTGTTTCTTCACAAACCTCTGCAACTTTTTCAAAAGTCCTTCAATTTCTTTTTTAGAAGCTGCTGTGATACAGCAAGAGATTTGGCACATAAATTGATGCTGACCCTGAGGGTAAATAGTTATCTCTGTGAGATGCTAAATTTAGTGTCCCTTGAGCAGTTCAGGTGAAAGTACAAACAAGAAAAATTCTGCTGTTAACGGCATTTGTATGAATAAAAGGAAAGTATTAACTTTGAATGTAAACAAATAAGAGAAGGATGTGTTAATTCTGGTAAAATTAAAACTTTCTTGTCTTCTAGTTTAATGAGAAAAAGGAGGAACCCAACCAACTCAGAATTTAAAATACAGAACACACAACATATAAAATGTGTTAGGATTCTCATTCCTACTTACTCAGTTCTGTGATTGGATTAATGTCTCTGCTTCATAGTAGTTGGACTCAAAGTAAGACACCGCAATATTTTTTTGTATGTTTCTTAAAACAGCATTTATGTGGACCAGAACATACCAGGAGAAAGGTTGTGAAGAACACCTTCAGGTTCAATAATTAAACATCTTAAGTATTTGTTAAGCTTTTCAGTAAGACACAAAATTAATCAGTAAAGCAAAAAGCCACTTAATACTGCAATAATGTATTATTTAGTGTATAACTTCTCTTAAATAAGAGGAGGATTAACAATCATCTGCTTTGGTCTTTAGCTATCATTAACAACGTTTAAGTCTGCAACCTACGCAGGGATTTAAGATGATTATATAATCAGCAGATTTTTTTAGATGGCTACAGCTGGAGATAAGCATGCATTATTCCAGGATTCTGAGCTATGCTAAGAAATGATTGTCTTGCTAGGCTTTTGTCACATAATATTGTAAAACATATTGATTTCAGTTAGTTGTTCCTGGTTGGTCATAGTACAGAATGAGAGAGAAACGCCAAGTCTTCAACAAAATTTTGTTGACGAAGCACATTCTTTCTGATAGAGATTATTCTTAAAGGGATTGCCAAATTTAGCTGATAAAAGTTTCCAATCTTATAGATGGCACCATTCAGGTAGTTTTTGAACTTCTCTAAGTTCTGTATGGCCAGAGGAGCTTGTGGGGCCTCATTGCAAGCTTGGGAATTAATTTGGATGCTGTTTGTAGCCAGGCCAAAACTCTAGATGATAAGATAGACATGCATTGTTTTTGTTTTTTCTCCTCACGTTGTCTGAGCCAGAAGTAGCCTCTTTGATGTATTTCTTCCTCAAGCCAGTAATACTGAAGCACATAGAACAAAGGAAAATCTGTTCAAGTTAGTGTAATGAGTTTGAACCTCGAAGGTTCAAGTTGAAATTATAGTCTTTTAAAACACATCCTTAGGCCTTATTTTATTTCATCTCATTTATCCATCCTTAATTTTACATAAGACATGTCAATTCTGAGCAACTTTAATTTGGCTTTACTATCCATCTGTTTTGCTACAATGTAATCACTACCAGCCCCTCTTTCACTTCTGCTCATTCAAATGGTTGCTAGTGGGAGCTTCCTTTTAAATCTCCATGAAGAATTTTATGAAATAAATACTGCTAAAATATCGATCGTAGAATCATAGAATAGTTTAAGTTGGAAGGGACCTTGAAGATCATCGAGTTCCACCCCCCCTGCCATAGGCAGAGACACCTTCCTCTAGACCAGGTTGCCCAAGGCCACATCCAGCCTGGCCTTAAACACCTCCAGGGATGGGGCCTCAACAACTTCTCTGGGCAACCTGTTCCAGTCCCTCACCACTCTCAAAGTGAAAAATTTCTTCCTAATGTTTAATCTAAACCTGCCCTCTTCCAGTTTAAAGCCATTCTCCCTCGTCCTATCGCTACATGCCCTAGTAAAAAATCCTTCCCCAGCTCTCCTGTAGGCCCCCTTTAGGTACTGGAAGGCCGCAATAAGATCTCCCCGGAGCCTTCTCTTCTCCAGGTTGAACAGCTCCAACTCTCGACCCCACTGTCCATGTCGCTGACAAAGATGTTGAGCAGTACAGGTCCCAGTACTGACCCCTGAGGAACACCACTCGTCACTGATGTCCCCTTGGACATCGAGCCGTTGACCGCAACTCTTTGAGTGCGACCATCCAGCCAGTTCTTTATCCACTTTTATCCATTTGTTGAATCCATGTCTCTTCAATTTAGAGACCAGGATATCGTGTGGGACGGTATCAAATGCTTTGCACAAGTCCAGGTAGATGACACCAGTTGATCTTCCCTTGTCCACTGCCGCTGTAACCCCTTCGCTTCCTTATTTCCCTTTTTGAAAATAGGGGTTATGTTTGCTCTTTTCCGGTCGGCAGGAACCTCACCAGACTGCCACGACTTCTCAAATATGATGACTAGTGGCTTAGCAATTTCAGGACCCGCGGATGTATTTCATCAGGTCCCATGGACTCATGCACCTTCAGGTTCCTCAGGTGGTCTTGCACTTGATCTTCACCTACAGTGGGCAGTTCTTCATTTTCTCAATCCTCGCCTTTGCATTCTGTGTCATGGGCAGTGTGGCTGCAGTCCTTGCCAGTGAAGACAGTGAGGCAAAAAAGGTTGCCTTCCATTCAAATGGTTAAATTGCAACATGAGACGGTGTGCTTAGACTGTGGTTGTGATCCAGTAACCTCTTAAATTGTAATTCCAAACAGATTACTGACCAGGTCTGTGGCTATTGGTCATTTGTTTAATTTTCAGTTCAGTCCCTCCTTTGGAGCAAGACCAGCGTGCTTCTGTACCCTCTGTCATGGACAACCTAAGCAGGTTGGCAGAGATCAGTAACTTCAGCAAATCGTGTTTTGACTAGTTCTGCAAATTGGTCATCACCATTAGCTAGTAACAATTCCCAGCGCCTAGTCAAGCTTCTTCTGACTTTGGGAAAGTAATTTCTCCCTTTTAGTGCTCTGATTTACCTCCCATTTCTGTAACAGGGAGTGATAGTGCATTCATAGCCTCGAGGCTCTGTTTTCATGCTCTGATTGGTGTTTTGAAAACAAGACTGACATTCACAGAAGGCCTGGAAAATGTAATGTGCCTGAAGAGTCCTACAAGTGATAAAGGTTTACAGATATCTGCCCTATGAAAGTCTTTGAGCTTCTATCTTATGTACTTTTGAGTTACGGCCCACTGATGTCTTCCCCACTGAAACTCTGCAGAATGTTAACCAGTGTTGGCTTATCAGGGTTTGTCAGTGATGAAAGCTTGATACAATCACCTAATTTATGTTTTCATGTGAATATCTATCACAGCTATGATTAAGGCAAAATTACGCCTTAATGCCTCAGGGCATTTTTTTCATGGCTTCTTCCAGGTGAAAAAAAAAAAATAAATAAAAATAAGTCCTACTGTTATTGTTAAACTGTATTGGGACTGCCTCATTGGTCCATCTCTAGACAAGAATGTGACAATATTGCCTAAAAGTAAACATTTTTAGGTTTTTGAAAGGTTGGTCCGGATTGATTCACTACAGCAATCTACAGGTCTTTCTAATGATCCCCCTTTCCTATACCTTTCACCTCTATTACAGTGTCTGCCTCAGAAGTATATTGCTCTAACTACTGAGCTTTTCTTAACTTAGTATTCATATCAGATTTTTATTGCCGTCACTGTCTGCTGGCTCTTCCTTAGGTAGGTGGCTAATTAAGGGAACTATTTTGAATATATTCAGATTTGGCCTTCTAATCAATCTTAAGGAACTGATTTAAACAATGAATGCAAATGAGTATATTTGATCTATGAAGACAAATGGCTTAATCCAATTGTGTATTAGACCTCAAGCTCTTATTCATGTAATGATTTAAAAGGGAAGGTGATAGACCTCCATAACCTTAATGGTAGAAAGAACAAGCAATTAGACTGCCATAGAGTTTTCTGGCTTTTACTTGGAAAAAATAGAAGTAGAGTTTTGGTGCAGAGTAGGGAAAATAAATGAAATAAATTACCAATATTTTCTTTAATTTAGAAATTTACAGTCATTAAATAAACTTATTTACTACAATGATAATGCCAGTTAAAAGATCAGTGCTGAAAATTATTATATTTAAATATCTTAGTAAGATCTGAGGTACTTAACTTGAGGCCATCCGAATATAAAGAAAAAAAGAAGTCTGGCTTTTGGTAATCTCACCTCTACAGGCTTTACAATTCAAGCATGTGTCAAAGTATGCCCCTAAATCCCTAGTGTAGGAGGACATAATCAAATTATAATATGACCTTTCTTGCAGAAATTTAAGTTAAAGTGGATAAGATGTATCTGACCTACATTCAGCTCCTTCCAGAGTCACTGAAGAATGATGGGTAGCCACAGAGAGCAACTTATGCTTCTGAGATGCTTACTTGGGATGGCATTAATCTTCTGCTGGAGGTACTTATCTCCAATAAATTCTATACCGACTGCTGTCTTAAAATGGTATACCTCAGGTAGCCAGCTGACACAGGAAATTCCCATTATATCTTAGGAAAAATTTTTTCACAGTGAGTGTGGTCAAACACTGCGCTTGTTTTCCCAGAGAAGCTGTGGGCTCTCCATCCCAGGAGATACTCAAACTTCACTGGACAAAACTCTGAGTGTGAGGGCCTGGACAAGGCTGCCATTTGATGCTGCACTGAGAACGAGGGAGCTGGAGCAGATGACGTCCAGAAGCGTTTTCTCAAACTAAATCATTCTGTGATTTCTAAACTCCTATAGCAAAGCAAAGAAACTGACTATTGTGTTTAGAGGAGATAAGAAACCATGAAAGGGAGGTGGTGAAGAAACAAAGTGGGAAGGATTCTGTCCAGCCTGAAATGCTGCTGGTTATTGCAGCTCAAGCAATGCAGGGTTGATACGGAGAAGCAATATATTGTGTTAGATCAACAAGCTGGCTTCAAGTGCGTGGCTTTTTTTTTTTTTTCCCCCTTCAGCTCTTGCTGGAATACGAGAATCAAACAGAAAGCGTAAAGAATGAGATTAGAAGTAGTGACAGTATATGAAAGATATCATGCAATGTTATAAGATAGGTCTCTGGTTAAGACATGCTTTTCCTAGTTTGCGATCATTGAGTTATTGCTATTTTACTCCAGAGAGCTAAAGTAAGATTTCCAGTGCTCATAGTCTTGGTTCATCTCTGGCTAACTGTTTATAAATTAATGTGGAAGGATAGGGAGTAGGGGTGAAGAAAGATCAAACATAAAGATTGAACTGTGACAGACTATACTGCCTCCTGTCCAAAGGATGGCTCTCAAATAAAGTTATGAATCTAAGGACTGAAATCTAGAAGCAGTGTCTAGATTCTGTCCAGACTTAAATGTATGTGTGACTTAGTGACTGAGACTATTCAAAACATGTTGGTGTCTGTATGGGGGTACAACGAAAGGGGCAATGAAGGGGGGGCTGGAAATTGGTGGTTTTTTATTAAACTGTGACATCGTTCCCTACTGGATATTTACAAATTGTCTTTTCGTCAAGAGAAGGCCACTTCTTAGTAACTGAAGTTACATTCCAGCATTAAATTAAGGAATAGTAGTTTCCAAGTGTTTGGGGACTTGAAAGCAAAAGAAGTTAATACTGGTTACATACAGTGTTTCAAACTTTGCACAGTTGCTTGAGCAGAACATATGCTGTTTGAGTGCTTCAATTAGACGGTGAGATGTTCTGTTTGGAAAATTCGCACTGGGAGGGAGAAGCTCACAATTAGAGCTTAGAGCTTGGTCTGCGTTCTGCTTGCCAAAACATCTGCTGCAAAACGATGTCTTCTTTTGACATTGTGTGAAATTAAATTCCTTTGATTAACTTTTTCCTGCAGTTTAATACCATTACTATTGAAATTCAGGAGGTTTGGCTTGTATGTGTGTGTATAGGTGTGCATTCTTGTTATTTTCCTTTAGTAGTAAAATCAGGATATCACTTCTGACCAGTGATACCTACTGGTATCATTGGTCTGATTACCTACTCCTTGTAAAGGGCTGCTGTGTTTGTAATGCACTAACCCTATCAGTCGTCTTAGTGCCCAACACTGGGTTAAAATCATAGAATCATAGAATGGTTTAGGTTGGAAGGGACCTTAAAGATCATCTAGTTCCAGTCCCCCTGCCATGGGCAGGGACACCTCCCACTAGACCAGGTTGCTCAAAGCCCCATTGAGCCTGGCTTTGAACACTTCCAGAGATGGCTCATCCACAACTTCTCTGAGTTGCTTAAAGATTAATGCACAGGGGTAACGAGTAGAAGCCACTGCAGTCCACACTGCATAGACATTCCTTTTTCAGATATCCATCTGCAGAAAATTTGAATTTATCATGGTGTGAGTTTGGCATGGCCATATAAAAACAAGAAACAATCTGTGTTCAGTCTTTCAATAGATTTGCAGTTGAGAAATTTCCTCTTCTTTTTATTCCTAAGTCCAATGACAGCTAGAAATAGCCAAGGACTTCAGGACAATCACATTCTTGTAATATTATGTTCTGCAAAGAGATGGGGATAAACTTCTCCATGCTGGTCTGTAAAACCAACGTGCTGCAAGCAAGACTAGATCCTACTTTCTGAACATCTGTCTTTAATGATTTATCCTTCAGCATCCTCTGTACCTCATTTTCTCTTTGGTGGGTTAACTGAGGTGCAAAGACACTGGTATTTACTGTAGGTGCTCCAGGAGATGAGTGGATGAACAAGAGATTGACCTGAATTCTTCTAAACTGTGTAGTATCTGCTTCCTGCAGACTCGTCTCTGCAGTGGGATGAGGTAGCTGTTGTTTCCTTTCACACACGAGGAAACGTGATGTGGAGATCTGAAAATGGGCCATTGTCAGACCCTCAAATGTAGTACCCATTATTTTAAGCTGATTTAAGCTGGTTATCTCCATTGCTCAGCAATACCAAATTTTCTTACATAGTTTGGAAATGGCTTAATGGTTTAGATATATGAACTATGTCTTTCTGACTCATTTCCAAACAGTAATGTTGGCTGTAACTAATTAGATTCTGCTTGATATATTTTTAGTTTTAAAAGATTAGCAGAAATCTTCTAGCAAACAGTATAGTTGTGAGTACTCTTGTGGGGAGGGGCCTAAAGGAGAGTATGGTATATTTCACTGCACATATTTGCTTTAATCTATATTGGTTGTAACAATATAGGATTTTATGTATATGTCCATTATAGGTTCTTAGTATTGCTGCAACCTCAAACAGAAGTCATATGTCTTTTCTAAACCAACGCTTTGCTAAATGCTCTTAAAGGTAATGTCAAGGAAGGATAGATTTAAATGAAAACAATCAAATTGCTTATCAACCATTTTTTCTCCCAAAGATAGTGAATAAATTCTGTAAGAACTAGTTTACTTTTCCCCCTCCAAAATATTACTGGAGTTTAAGCTTAGAGTATTGTCACCTAGGCAGACATTCTAGCTGAGTCTCAAACTAAATTCTTTTGATAAAATTCTCTTATTACAGGAGAATGCTTTCATTACTGGTATAAAAAAGTAATAAAATAGATATTTTAACTTTGTATTGTTCTGAAGGGAGACCTTCAGCAAACTGTATTTTGCATTTGAACCACCATTATGCATCTGATGTACCGTGCTAGTCCTTGAGGCAAGTATCACATCATCTTCTTTGTAATATGAAATGGCTGAATACGTCTACTGTTCTTAAAGAACATGAATTGGAACATAAACTTATCAGACCCAAAAAGTTTGATGGCTTCCTGTCCTTAACTCAAACATATTGTCCAGCAGCTCATACGGAATGAATTGTGATCTAAGATTTATGTAGCTTTATTTATTTTGTATCTATTTTACTTTTCTTTTAAAAAATTCCCTCAACTGCCTCTGTATAGAAATAAATGCAGGTATTGCTGCATGACAGAACAACAGACGAATTATGTTATCACTGAAGTTTCCCCTTCCTAATCAGGCCACCTAAGTGAGAAATGATGGAGTAATGCATATCTCTTGAATTTTTCATTAGGAGTAAACTAGACAAGGTAGTTGTGATGAAAGCCTCTTTGGAAAAGGAGTGCATTGCAAGGAACTGTGTAGAGAACAGCAGAGAGAGGAATGAAGGAACAGGCAGTTCTGACCCTAAAGCAGTTGTTCCACTTACTCCAAGAGCATTAAAAATAAAACCTTAAGTGTCTTCCATCAACCTGTGCATTTGTTACTGTGCATAGGAGGTACTGTACCTCTGAGCTACTGGTTTCCCATGTTTTCGTGTAGTAATTTATAAGATCTAGTAGTATGCCTTCCTGCTTATGAATCTTACAGCAGAATTCCCGTTTTCCTTCTTACTAACTTTATGAATGTGTCATCATATGCCATCATGCAGTTCCTCATCTTCAAGGTCTTCAAGATTCCTCCTCACCAGTGGCAATGGTGTGATAGTACCACTGTCCCTCTCTCTATGTAATTAAAACTGTCTAGTAGGGACGAGTTCAGGATGTGTAAAGCTCCCTGAATTCTGGCTGATTTTGATATGCTAGTTGACAAACAGGAGGAAGAAAGATAATCCTAAGAATGAAGTTCAGTTATTACTGGTAGGCAGTCAGAAAGAACAGGGAGAACTCCGCATCTCAAAATTGTTTTATGTGTTTGTACTGACATACCCTGGACCTCTCCAGTCATATTTGTCCTGTAAATCTATGGCCTAAATTGCCACCTGCTGCTGAAGAATAGAAGCTCTTGCTTCAATTTTTGTAGGAATGATTGGTCTCCCATGGTAGCAAAACTGGACTTCTGTCATTCAGCAGTGTAAACACTGGATGGCAAAAACGAGCAACTGCCAGCAGGAAAGGTGACTAGAACAGATTTTAAACACACTGAACAGTATGTTGTTGCCACTTCTTTCTAAGTAACCCTTCACTGATACAGTAGCATTGGTAAATTAAGTTTGATCTGTTGTCACTTAAACATGGTTATGGACTATTCCCTGTTTATGAAAAAATGCTTAAAAAAAAAAGACGAAGAAGAAGAAAAGACACCATTAGAAATCCATCACAAATGCTTTGGAACGGGTATTTTTATATATGGCTGTGGAGAAGCTATGTTATTTTCTATGAATGATGTATTTGCATAAGATTACCTGCTTGGTATTATTCTGGCTCAATATCGAAATCAAACGAGGCTTCAAGGGAGGAATAAGTATTGAAGAAAACAATGAAGGATATACACCTTATCGCTAGAAAAAATATTGAGACTTCTTACAGGAAAAAATGATGAGCTTGTCACCAGAAAATAATGATGTTCCTGTTGCCATCTCGGTTAACAAGCTTATGTTTTGCAGGCCAGAGTCTAAGAGCAAAAGAATATTTAAGCCATTAAAAATTCTTGCCTAGAGAGAAAAAGTGAGTAAAAGGAGAGCAAATACTTAAACACATTGACTGGGAAAGTATAGGAGAAGTGTAGGAGGAAGACTCTTCTCTCCTGGCTCAGGTTTACATGTTGCTTCCAAAAAGATAACCAAATTCTCCAAGAGGCACCAAGTTAAATCTAAAAGCCACATCTGCAGACCTTGGGTAGGTGTAACCTTTCTCTTTACTTGTGTGCACCTCTACTTGTGAGGAACTGTTTGAAGGGCCTTATCAGCTTCTGTCATGGGCGCCTGAAAGCACTTTGTAGAGGTGGTCAACTCCCATAGGTGCAGCGTAACAGCAGAGGCAGCAATGAGATTCAGTTTGTCCGGTTGACCCATTGGCATCCACCCAGAGAAAAGTGCAAAATATGTCGCTTATCCCCTCAGAGGTGTATTTATGGAGTGGGGTAATTGTAACTGTCTCCAGGCAGTGAGTGAGAAAGGTGGGTGTTGTAGAAGGTCTGAAGTGGAGTGAACTGCAGGTAACAGGGGGAATCTTAACTCCTGTGAAAATTGCTTACTAAGAGACTGAGGGAACAGGTCACAGGCATACCCTTGTGCCACTGCATTGGCTGTTAACGCATATGTTGTGGAAATACTTTTTGAAACTGCTTTTCAAAGAAGCAAACTGATAGGAGAAGCTTCATAACATAAACAGCTTCTCTGATTCTGTAACAGGATCAGCCGAGACAAAGATGCTTAACTGGGTAAGTAGTAGGTCTGAGATCAAACCTCTTTCATATTACCTGAGGAACTGCCTTCTTTACAGGACTTTGGGCTTGTGGACGGTAGAGTCCTTTCACCCACCTGTTCCAGTGCTTAGCTTCCACAACCTTGAGGTACTAGCCTAACATAATAAAGTTCAGCAGATTTGTTACTGTGTGACATCAGAATTAGTGGAATCTTGCAGCATCTGCAATTACATCTGTATTTTTTTACCATCATAGAACGAACTTTGTTTATTTATTTCGACAAATGCAGGTTAGCTGTAAAATGGCAGTCTATCGCAGTATATTATGCAAATGGGTAATGCCTTACTTAAGATTAATAAGTTTAAAAATTAGAAGTTTATGTCAACATTGGTAGGATCATGAAATGTTTGAAAATGCTGTACGCTGTTTCACATCGTCTGAAAAGCAGCTTACAAACTAGATAGAAGGAATAGTGGGTATTTTTAAGCAGAACAATGTGGCAACAAACAGAATGTAAGTAAGAATGTCGAAGACTGTTTTTAGCATATTAACTACCTAAAAACTTGCTCTTCACGCTGAACGTGTTACAGAGTCAACACCACTTCATCCAGCTCTTGGTAGAGTTCTCTGTAAGAGATAGCATTCAGATAAAGCACCAAAAGATAGGATGTTACGTTCCTCTGAATCTAGTGTGGACTCTAGACCTGAATTCCCTAATTCTTCAAAGTATTTAAGCATGAATTTGCACATCAAAGGTATGCACAATGACCTGCTACCAGCAACTTCTGGTGAATTAGCTCCTTGCATTATAGATCACTAAAAGGCAGAACTCCACTGTGCAGAACGGTCAGTCCAGCTCTCTTGCTAACAGAATGTTCATTATTAGAAGAAAACAACAAAAGAGATTGAACCATATTACCACGTAATTGTCTTACTTATCTTCCTTTTGCATTACAAAAATATTTGGTTTTAATGCGGTGTTTGAAGATACACGGTGTTTGCATTTGCTTTTGATTTTAGGGCAATAAATGCCCTCCTTAGAAAAGAATTTCTTATCCTTTCTATAAAGTCCAGAGAAAAAGCATATCGTTTGAGATTTTTATAAATTCCCAAACAGAGAGGTTACAGTGGGGAAGGCTGCCAAAACCTTTAGTATAGAAGCACTACTAGGCCCTGCAATAACATGTCTGATGCACTAGCATAGAGAGCACCAGAGAAAAGCTCTGAAATGTGTTGCAGGTTTTTATTGGTTTGTTGTTTTGGTTTTTTTTTTAATTGAATATGCTTCACAATCAGAAGCATTAAAAATATTTTTTTTTTAAAAGCATTGATTTGAATAGAAATTATATGTGGTATTTTTAGTTATATTGCAAATGTGCCATACTGTATAATGGAAACATTGGACACCTACTGTATCATTTACTGCATCGCAGTCAGATCCATCCTAAGAAGGTTTATCTGTTATCTCGTTCAATTCCCTCAGAAAAATGAAATTATGTATTTCTCTTTGTGCTCTCAAAGCAGCAAAATTCACTAGGTCTGTTGTATTTTTTTGATACTGGGTTTATAGACTTTTCCTTCTTTTCTCTGCAAGCTTACCAACATTTGTAAATCAGTATTTATTTCTAACAAACTTCTCCTGCCCTAACGCTTAAAATTCTACAGTCCAGACAGATAATTCTGAATGTGACTGTATTTTCTTTTGGGAGGTCACGGTGGAGCGACAAAGGGAAGAGATGATATTCACAATACAGAATGATAGAATACTTAGTGCTTATTTCTGTAGCACTAGAATGGATTTCTTACCAATGTACAACATATTTTTATAGCAGTATAATTAATTTTCTCAAGGGGTCAGGGGCTTTTTTTCCCTACGTGGTAAATTATGCTAAGTCTTTGTGAGTTAATTAAAAATCTTATCTGTTAATTATCTACAGTGTGTGCAAAATAGCTGTTCATTTAAGTTCTAAAGTTAGCGTTGTTTTTTTTTATCACTGGCATCTTACTGGCTAAGTTAGAAATATGTGCAAATATCTTAAATGTTACTTTACAGCTTTAATGGGAAGGCATTAAATTGTGATTAGTGCCAGTCATCATGTCTATATTATAAACATGAAATTCATTGTGACTGACGTAGGGAATAAGCATGAAACGTAGGGAATGCCATTATTATTTAATGAATCTCATTTATATAAATACTAGTAATATTATTATTACCATTTTTGGTAGTAATATACCATGTCATAGTTACATACCATTTTTGGTCAGGGTCTGGGAGGATTAAAATCATCCTAATTCTGTGACGTTTACTTGGAATAATACTGTTATCAGTGATTTGAAGGATTAACCCTAAGCTGGGTTTTTTTAAGTATAAGTTCAGAATGATTAACGTTTTTGTTCTCATGCTGTAAGTAAACCTAAATGTCTTGATACTGGTTTAAACCCACTAACTACTACTGCCTTTAGTGAGAGGAATATTTTTCAGATGCAACAGTCACTATTTGATTTTGATTCATGCCACAACTCCCTTATGTGTGTGTCTCTTCCTAGGGGTTGTTTTTGCAGGCGGCGGGAGGGTGTTTTTAGGGGGTTGGAGTGTTTTTTTTGGTGGGTTGTTTTGTTTTGTTTTGTTTTGTTTTCCAAAAAGAAGCGAGACATGTAATAGCTTCTGAAGCTCTGGTGTTCATTGTAAGATTTATTCTCTATTGTTAATTCCTGGTATATAAAGTGATGATGCATGGGTTCACAGGCCAGAAGATATGGAGGATTTTAAAAAGGACCCTGAAGAATTATGCAGAGCTTTTTATGTCATAAAGTCAAAAACAAAAGAGAGCCAAGTTAAGATTGTGGTAAAGGTTTGGCAGGAACACTTTTAAAACTAATGTGAGTACTGAATGCATAAAATCAGTAATCGAGTTGGGAGTCATATGTTGGAAGCAGCAAATGTGCTGCATTATCTACAAAGATAACACACACTGTTCATTTTTCTTAGTAGCTAATTTAACTACCAGGTTTTTATTGCTGCTTCTGCTCAGTCCTTCCATTATTAGCTGAAGTCAACATTTCCCCCACAAGTTCATCCTTGGTAGTAATAATTTGCCGCCATATAAAATAAATGACTTAACATAAAAGATTTTAGTGATTGCAGTACCGGTTGGCACCTTCTTTTTCTCTGTTGAAATGAGCACAACACATTGTCTATTACAGCTGCACGACTACCCTGTGACCGCAGTGTGTTGCAAGTTTTTAACATTATTGCTTCTGTATGTATTTTTCCTGCATAAATTATTCTTTGCAGAAGAATGTTAATTAGTAACTGATAGATATAAAGATTGCTAGGGACAGCCCATTAATTCCATTTACCTTAATGGCACTTAGATCTTAGCTTGCAGTACAGCTGTATTCAGACTGGATTATAAATGTAATTTTTTGCATCATTAACTACCCTGATTAATCTTAGACAGCAAAAGCATAATTATAGAAACACAGGACTTGCAATGTGCCAGATTGAAGTTGTAGCTTTGCTCTTTTATATTTACATCATTGTAAACAACACAGGTTTTGAAAATTTAGACTGGGAAACAGTTTTTCTCCTTAATAATTAACTCATGCCTTGTACTAGTCATTTCTCATTTCTGCTTTTACTTGGTTTTTTTGAGGTTTTATTTTGTTTGTGGTTTGTTGGGAGTTTTTTAAAGTGCCTTTTGTAACATGTTTTCCTTTTGACTGGTGCAATTACTGGATATTTGCATAGTAATTGACCACTATTAGCAAAGTCTTCATTCTGCTCAAAGAGTATTAAGGAATGCACATGTAGTCTGTGTCTGATTTCTGCAGAGGCTCCACAGAGGAGAAAATTACTGCCAGAAGATGTCATTGTGATTTTCACATTATAGTCGTAGTGAATGCCCTGGTTAGAAGTCTTAACAATTCACTGTGTTTGGCTAAACAAGAATACAAATTCAGATACCAGGCTCAGGCAGGAGCTGGTTTGATGAGGTGCTGGTCTTCCAGAGAGCACCCAGGAAATGCCGTGTTCTTCCTGAGTTCACGTTTAACGTTAACAGTTGGGAAACCTGACCTGCCTGGTGTCATAAAAGCTTTCGCCACATGGGGGGTTTTGGCTTGTTTTTCTTTGGTTTTGATCAGCAAAAGGTGACGTAACTCTAAATTGATTGTGTGTCTTCGGTGTAGTATTGTCTTATCAATATAAAACTCATGTTACAAATCCTCACCCTGATAAGCGCATAACGCTACTTAAAGTGTTAAACTTCCAGTTGCAGTTAATAATGAGAAAGACAAAAAGTGCCAGAAAGAAAGAGAGGATTTGCACTGGTAATGCCTTTTCAATAATCATTAATCTGAAAGGAAAACTAAAAGCAGTTACTTGAATGACAGTGTTTCAGAAATGCCGTTTGTAAACAGATAACGGATGGTTCTCATATACTCCCATACTGGCTTTTCAGCATCAGTCAACACTGCTGCATGCTGCGGGTGTGCTGTTTGACTCCTCACATAGAGTGTGGACTGAAGGCAAAGAAAAAGAAAAACTTTCCAGTGATTAATTCAAATTGGTGATTGCACAGTTGCCTTTTTTAATAACGTGAATTTCTCATGTGTGGAAGGGTCTGAGCAGATACAAGTTCATTTCAATATAACAAACTATACTGTTGGTTTTAATTTTGTAGTTGAGTCTCCCGGCTTCCTCTTCTTTCAAGCTGTAGGCACAACCAGTGCAGAGGCAATCTGCGCTGAAAATTACAAGGAGATTACAATAAGTACAGTTTTCTCAGTAGTGCCCGAAAAGGCAAGCAGCACTTTTAAGAATAAACATGAAAAGAAGAAGGGTAGAGGTTTGGACCACTGAAGTTTGCAGCTGCTCCTGAAGGAAAAGTATTTTTTTAGTTATCCTATCCCATAGCAGAACTGTTTGTGCCTGCAGTTGCTCCTGAGACCTGCCAGGTTAATGGTACTAGGTCAGACTGTCTTTCAAAACAAGAGCCAAAAGCCACATGAAGGGTGGTGAGGGGTTGGCCAAGGGCACTGCTCTGAGCTAGGAAGAAGGGGTTGGTGGAGGAAGCGGTGGGTTCAACTCCGCATTCAGGCACAGACCTCCGCGGTGACCTTGAACCATTACTTACTCTCAGTTCCTGTCTGTAAGATGAGGATAATATTTCCTGGCCTTTTAAGCATGTCACAAAGATCCTGGTCATTAATGATTAATCCTGGCACATGAATGTGTACGGTTACGTAAGTATTAAGATCTGGACATAATTGTCAAAGCTGAGATCCAAGGTCAAGTCTTGGTTTGAACTTGTTCCATCAGAATGTCAAGATAAGCAGGAATAAGTCCTGGTGGATAAAGTTCATCTCTAATATAATTTCAGTATAAAGATAAAAGAGCTTTATAGTAGCAGGAGGAATGACGTTTTCATTGGTGATGTTATTTTTATAATCAGAGATAATTAAATGGGTAGAAAATAAAACCAGTCTTAGGGCTGAGCGCCCTGCAGGTATCAAGGAAGATAGAAGCAAATCCTATGGGACTTGCACTGCACTTCTAGTTTCTTCCTCATTTTTTCAGAATTCTTTCATTAGTTGCTGCCATCTTATGAGGTCCCTCTTACCTATTCTGTGTTGTAGATATCTCCAGGGCAGAGCTTTTACTATAAAAGCAGAGACAATGTACCCGTACGGTATCCATAGGCATCAAATGATATATAAAAATTGAATCCTTCAAAATAACCAGAGCTGGTCTGTTTGTGCACTGTGGAGTTTCTTTTCTGAAAATATATGCTAACAGTGCAGATATCTTTAAGTACTTGACTTGCAGGCAACAACGAGACAGTTCACAGGCAATAGATTTGCCTGTCTTCACATCCATGGGTACTTGTGTGAGGTACTCCAGACATAGATGATTTTGAATCAATTATGCCTGTGCTGTCTAGTGCTAAGGCATAAGGCTGTGAATGAGAACAAGCGGATTTGCCAAAAGTTCTAGTACAGCTCAGTTTTCATATGTTAATTACCTGCCCGTAAGTGGTCTTTGTAAAGCACTGTGAAGTACTCAGATGAGACTTCCTATTGTTTCCAGGTTCATAATATACATGAAATCCTTTTCAACCTGATTAATTCAAAATACTCAATGGCACTCTACTTCACCAAATGTCAAGCCATACTGCCTTTCTGACTGAGGAGATGGAAGAACTCTGAAGGCCACTTGCCTGCAGTAACTCAGTGTCTAGCTGCTTCATCCCTTCCTTTTAGGCCAAATCCTGGTTCCCATCCGCATGTATTAGTTCATTTAGGCTTCCGCCCTGGGAGGAGACAGAGCATCCCTTCTTATGCACTGGACTACAGTCTGCACCGCAGTCCTCACCTGGCCAGTGAACGTCTGATACCTTGTGTATTTCAGGATCTATACATCACTGATATAGTTGGAGCTGATTTGGGATTAGGGTGTCCAGTTTGAGTTTGCTTTACCTAAAATCATGGAGAGACCAAAATCAACGTGAAGTAACTTTAAACAATCGGAGAATTGAAGAAAAGAAGTGAAGTAGGTCCAAGCCAAATCACTAGTACAGAAACAAACCATGCCACGATCTGCCGTGATGCTGAAGTGAATGAATTCCCCCTTAACATATTGTCCTTACACAACAGAAAAAGCAAAAGTAACTGAAGTAGTCTCAGGAACTGAAGGCCCCTACTACCTCCACATTTTTTACTTTGTAGATATGTTAATATTTATTTATGGTAGTGGACTCCTGGAAGAAGTAGAGATTGCTGTTTAAAGGCTGTTTTGAGATATCTTGAACTTTTGGGGGTATTACTTCTGTTTCCTCACAAGTAACAAAAGGATTTTTTTCCTTCCTTTGTTTCATTTAGTTCTGGTTTGATCTACAAAAAGCTCAGAAGTCAGGGTCAGAATGGTACTTCCCAGGCAATACCTTTTTTCTAAACTTTAATTTTGACTTATCATTCAGAGAAAACTTCAAAGATGAAATTGCATGGAAACGTACGGTCTTAAATTTTCATCTTTTTCCAAATGATTTAAAAACACACTGAGAATTATTTAATGCATCGCATTTCAGAGATGGGTAGGAAGGGATTAAAGCACTTCAAGTAGTGAATGAGCCGTAACTATATTCTCCACAGCTGTTCTGTGCACTCAGGATTGCACTAATGATTCAGTCACTAAGAGTGACAGGAGACTTGGAATGAACCTCAGTGGCAATCTGTAGAGAATTACTCAAAAAGTACAGTCACAGTGTGGGTAGTGAGTGCAGGTATAACTGTGTTCTTTTCATCAACAGGGAATAGAATTTTGGGTTTGTACCATGAAGAAAATGTGAGGCATATCAACTGGTGGGCATTTAGGTTAGTAATGTAATAATCTCCATTTGTGGCAAATTGTTTCTTTTCTGTCTACTCCGACTTTCTGTGTCCTAGAGAGTCTGAAGCAGAAATCAGGTTGGTGTTAATTTTGCAGTTACAAATATCTTATTAAAATGCAAGACACCTTCTGACCACCTATTTCTCTCATCTTCCTGGGATCTTGCTCAGTTTAGTACCAAATTCTAATGTTATTTATGCATACACAGTTAGGAAGCACAGCAAGGTTTATTTTCAGTATTATGTAAGCTCTCAGACTATATCAGGAGAATTTACTGCCTTTTTTCCCCATTTCCCAATTTTGTATTTCTCTTTTTTAGTGGAAGTGAGTTTTCTGAACGCACAGTCTCATGCTGGTTCAAAAATTCAGACAGGTTTTAGAGCTAATAATATTATGGAGGAAATAAGCAAGTTAATGACTTCTCTTATGAACCATAATCTATAAGCCGAGCAAAGTTAAAATATTTTTTGCATGCAAGGAGATATAATGCTGTTTGTGATCTCTATGAGGGCTATGGATATATTTGTTCACATTATTTACTCTCATACTTAACCATTACCTGTTATAAGGATATATGCAGCTGCACGTGCAAACTAGAACACTTCAGTTCCCATATGTGAAGAGTATGGGGAAGATTATTTTTCTGTGTTGACTGCTGGTGATGAAATTAATTTAAATAAAATTGTCTTGAATCTCAGGAAGTGAGAAAAGGGAATGGAGAAGTTTTATGTGGGGTTTTTTCAGTGCTGACCTAAGAAAAAAAAAGGGGGGGGGAAAAAAAAAAAAAAGAAGCCTGTGGTCAAATAATTCTACCAGCAAATGTCTACATTTGTACCTGAAGTAAAATGCTTCTAGCAGATTTTGCAGGCAGACAGATATCCATTTGAGAACCAGTAGAGAAATTCAATAGTTTTCTAATTACTCTGTTGTAAAGGGTTGTCAGAGACCTAGTGGCTAAACAAGCAGAGCAGCTTTGGTAACGTTTTCAACTAAAATGTTGAAGTTTTTTATTCTGAAACAGTTATAAAATGATCTGAAAAAAATCTGTCTCTCCAAGATTCAACTGCTGTGTTTTAGCCTTCGCTTCATGAACATACTTGCTCACTCACACCCCTCCCACCAAAACCCAGGATAAAAGTATTCTGTACCCATAAAATGTTTTTCCTTTCATTGTGTGAGTTATAGATTAAATGATGTCTTGGGGTCCCTTTTAGTCTCTTATTCTCTGGTTCTACAAGTATGGCTTAGGAATTGTAACTTCTCCTGGTGTTAAAACTTAACTCGCTAAGACAGACTTTGAAATATGTTGAAATACTATAAAAGTATAGATTTGATAGAGTATTTTAATAATGTCTGAAGCATCCCTTGGACTTTTTCAGGTGTAATTTCTAATTATACTCTACACCTTAGTTCTCAGTGGTTTCTTTGGAGTCACCAGAATAAACATGGTAAATAAGACGGATTTTTAAAATAGGCTAAAAAAAGCATAGCAGCATGATCAGGAAGGATGCATTGCAGAATTATTTTCCCACTCCTTAAACGTATCTATACACAGTCACTTCTCTGAAAAACGTGTAGTAGTTTGTAGTGACCACTTTGGACTCTTGTACTTGCGAGCAATTCACTTGTAAGAGTGAATCAAGTGCCTCTCTGCCAGTTCTCTGTCTGGCACACATCCTGCTTTTTTTGTTGTGATTAGAAAGGCCCACTATTATTAAATGCCAATTATAACATTTGGTCCGGTTTTCTGAAAATCATTCACATATGAATGATGCTATTGGGAATTTGTTGTGTAACCCTCATTATCCCTGCCAACCTTTTGTTCCAAGCTCTTTTCTTAAGCACATGAAAATGCCCTTCGCTTTTTTTTTTAACGTGTTCTTTTTCTCATGAGCTTATTTTTGCTTTGTTCTTGGTTGAAGCTGAGAAAATAAATGGCATTTGTGAACCTTAGGTTTTTATCTTTATTGGTATCTTTAGAGAGCGTATAACATTTATCTCTCTCTGTTTTAAGCTACTATTTTGGGTTTAATCATATTTTTACTGTCTGCCACTGCTCATTTAAGTAAGCAACTGAAAACAAACAATACACCCCTTCTTTCCACACCACTTTGGTAACGATGACTAGAAATAGAGTGAGTAATTCTCCCACTTTCAAGGTGGTCTGTTTCATGTTAGTCTGTTCTTATGCTGCAATTGTTGTATTGAGCATTGTCACCGGATAGCAGAGCAATATGACAAACATGCCACATTTGGTTGCCTTTCATCTTCTCTCCTTTGGGAGAATCTTTTCGGTCTGGTAGAATTTTGTGTGTCCTTTGGATCAGCACTGGGGAACAATCATGGTTTTGTAATTCAGAAGATTATTATCCATGGTATTTTTTCTGTGTTTGTTGAAGAAACTGGAAAACACGTTTTGAATGAGTTGGGGCTGAAGAAGAAGAAAGGGCCATCCCATTCCAGAAAACCAGTTGAATACCACCCTGGAGAGTTGTTCTGGGAGATGCGAGGCAAATCACTTAACCCAAACTTTTCTCAGACAACTTCATGGGCTGTGAGTCCAACTTGCAGTTGAAAGGCTTCGTTTAGTCTCTGTAATACCTTCACAGATGAGCCTGAAGTCAGGAGCTGTGTGGTGAAAGGCAATATAATACTAAGTACTGTTAGGTATATTAAATTGGGTAGCTGGAACTCATGGACACTTATTCTTCATTTCTGAGAAAATACCATCTTTTATTTGAGAAAGAAATTTTGGAAATAAGTTAATTATACTTGTGAATTCCTCACATCCTGTGTCAATGAAGACTGTAGGAGAGCCAATGAATAGGCTGATAATTCCCATTGGGAGGGAGGTTTCAGCTTTATAGAGTCGATGAGGTCTGGGGCTATTCATTCAGTCCCTTGGACAAAACACAACATTGAACAGTTGCTCGTTGAGTGAACATGGTCCATCTTCTGAACAGAAAAAAGCCAAAATATTTCAGGAAAAAATATGTGAACATATTTCAAAAATTTAAATTAATTCAGGCTTATAGGCATTTCATGTTTTTAAGGGCTTGATCTGCAACCCTAATGTTCTTTTAGCACTGTGTGTTTCTGTATTTAGCCTGCGTACACATACATACGCAGATTTGTTCCAGTTTGACAGTCCTTCACATGTTGTTTAGTGTGTTTGATTAGCATAATCACTGTGTCATTATTTCTCACTAGCCTTAGCATATGCAAATTCTTATCTTTTGACTGACAACCGTTATTAGACAATCAGAGTGTAAGGATTTGCATAATCTCTATGTGGTTACAGTATTTCTGTGCAATACCAGTGTGAATGCAAATCCTTTTGCTCTGACCGGTTTCTGTATATTCAAGCAGTTTGCCAGAAGTACTGCTGCTGCCTCAGCACCTCATTGCCAAGTGGAAAAATCTAAAAGAAAAAAATAACAAGAAAGAAAGCAAGAAGGAAATACTAGAGTCAAATCAGAAAGGTGACTAGAAAACCACTACATTTAAATAGGTCCGTAAAAAAGAAGAAGAAAAAAAAAAGATAAATCCTTACACTCGCATAAGACTTCAACAATAGAATAAAAAGTTTACTTTGGGAATTCATTCTGAAGTACTATTCAAGTTACGTAAACCAGTTACATTGTTTGAGAAGTGACAAGTTTTCTTTTTGATAGATACCACTTTTTAAAAGAAAAGTAATTCTTCTGTAAATATTGCACATTATTGTAGTTGTTGCAGGTATTTATGTGAATTATTTTTTATTTACCTAGGTTGAGTAATATTTCTGTTTTGTGTACACAAAAAGCATCAGGTTAGTTCTACCCTGTTTCCTTGATAAGAGCAAAAATGGTAGACACTAAGAAAGGATGTGTAATGCTGAGTGCAATTCACTGCATAATTATTCACCATAATTACTAGGGCAATACTGAATAAATTAGCTGTAAAAGGATGGACCATGCGTGGTAGCACATCTAGAACATGTATTCTAACCGTTCGACATCATATTGTTCTACTTGCACGTGAAACAGAAATACTGCGGAACATTCTTTTTTTATTTTTTTGCACGTTTAATTGTGCTTACTAAGCTCTTCCCATCATCCCTTTTGAATTGTGTTCTTTGGTTAGTTTATAAGATTCTTATTCACAGATTAATGTGATGTTGGAAAAAAAAACCCTGGACTGCTAGCCCTAACAATGAGACGTATTTCTTATGGAAATACAGAATGTCAAATATACTTAGGATCAAATCACTGAGCTGTTGTTGAACTGTTTTGTTTCTGACCTGAACAGCAGTATATTAAGAACGCGTCAGGTAGATTTTAAGTTACAGGTCTGACACTTCTGGAAAGCATCAGACCTACTGCACGTGCTACACGGATTATTTTTTCAGCATGCACAGTTAATAAATACTTTCAAGAGTTTTGAGATGGATGTGCACACACAGAAATGTGTGGAGTGTGTGACACCCAGTTGTTCCAATACTTACTGAAAGTTTTAGACCTGTTGCACATGCTTTTTCCAGCTTGAATGTGCAGCTGCAGTAGATGCCAAGTATCTCCTGGAGAAGAAGGAGCTACCATTCAGCTGAACAATGCCCTAATATGGGCACTCCATATGGGCAATATAAGGCTGAATGTCCAGCAGTTCTCAAAAATATCAGAGTTTCTGCATAAGTAATAATTTAACAATGTAATTTAATGTAATAAAATAACATAAAATAAAATATTATTGCATCTGAACAATTGACCAGCATGATTGCAGAGGAAATGATTGTGAATTCTTGAGGCTACTGAGATCAGAGGGAAACTGCTCAATTCTCAATTGGAAATTGTCAAATCATGCCCCGAGAAAACATCTGGTTCAGAAAGTCCCCCAGCTATAAATGGTAGTGGCTTTAGAAGATTGAGGAGTTTTCCTATAGCTTTTAGTAACTGTTCTTCTGTGTTTGTAGTAGTATGTCACAATTATAATGCAGTAGACAGTTTGATGTTTGAGCTGTTTGGTGTTAAAAATGCATCCATCATGCAGTTTTAAAAATGGCTTAAGTTCACCAGTAAGTATGAACTGTGGAGGGTATGATAACATTTTGATCTTTTTCTCTTGGTAAGGCATTATGTATGTGGTTGGTACAGGATTTACACTGTTTCCAATGCTCTTATTAGTTTCACCATTTGTTGGAACATAAGAGAATGAATGAAAGGAGCCCCCACTGAGTTATCTTTATTTCTTATGAACTTTACAATTAAGATGTTCACATGAGTCGCAACTCATATGTGGAAATATTAATACCTTGCCTGCAAGTATAATAATAGGACAGTGTGCTTGTTTGACTTAATTTTTATACTTACAATTAAATATGTTTGTAGAAATGCAGACCTATGGTAAGAAACCATACTCAGAATATAATTTCTTTAATGTTATTTTCATTTGAACATTGCATTGTGTAAGCGTCTGGATTTTAAGAAGTTCTGAGAGGTGTTGGTAGCTGTTTCACTGAATTCGCTTACCTATTCTAGTAATGGAGGTCAGTCTTTTGGTGTAGACCACTAAAACGGTCTACAGCAATTTTTTCCTGAAAGCTTCAATGACCTGACATGTGTTTCTGCTAATTTAGTATGGGACTGTCGGGGTTTAATCCCAGCCAGCAACTAAACATGCAGCTCCTCCAGTGGGATGGGGAGGGGAACCGGAAAAAAAGATCAAACTGTTGGGTTGAGACAAAGACAGTTTAATAGGACAACAAAGGAAGATAAAATAAATAAATAATAATTATTATTATTATTAATAATAATAATAATACTACACAAAACGAGTGATGCACAGTGCAATTGCTCACTACCTGCTGACCAAATGCCCAGCCTGTTCCCGAGCAATGATCCCACTCTCTGTCTGGGGTTAAACCACAACAAGGATCACAGTGGTTTGAGTCAATCTTTTGCAGCTAATTTTTTTGGCTTTGAGGTAAAAATACTTTCATACTTACTTGGTTGTTTTAGGCCTACCATATGTTCTGAACAGTCTCTGGGCATCCACATTATCTTCATCCTTTGACCTGGATGGTTTTATTTATAGACATTAGTGCAAGTCTGGTAGTTTACTGCCAACCTCAAGTATTTGAAATGCTCATGTCATGCCCATTGGTTTTAATACACAATTTAAAAAATAAATAAAAATAGCTCCTTTTGGTTTATATCCTTTTCTGATTTGAGCCTTTAGGGATCAAACTTGCATGCTTTCCTTTGCTATCGGTTGTTGTTGTTAACTTAGGCAAACTCTTATGCCTCTGGGATAAAAACGCTCATAAAAATGACTAATAAAGATTATATATATTAAAAATTTGTTGAAATTGAGGAAGAGCTATGTGTTTGAATTGCAGTTTCAGCATAAAAAAGTTCTTTGCAAAAAAAAAAAAAAAAAGACCACTTAGTAATTATTTGTGGAAATTATGTACAATTTACATTTCCAAAGGATCAAATTTCTCTGTAAGTAAAATTTACCAGCCCAGGTTCTGCCTTCTGCAGATATTTAACAAAATTTAATGAGATGGAGATTAGGCTACAGAAGGCCTTTAAGGATAGCAGCTCTGGTGATTCTGGAAAAGTTGCCAAGGCAGGTAGGATAACGTGAGATCTCCTGGATCAACTTCCTGGTGATTTTGTGGTAGATGTTTCATCCAGAAAAGTTCATGCAACAGCCACTCCTTTCATCTGCAGTCCACAAAACGAGAGCTTTTTCGTGCTCTATGGTAAGCACACGAACAGAGAAGAACACGGCTAAGGTCATTGGTCTGAGAAGGTTGAATTTGAATCAAGCAAGCAAAACCACACCAGAGCAGTAAGGTCAAAGCTAAGAAAATGGAGTAAGGGGCCAACTTCTGCCATGCCCTGAAGATCTTGGGAAGGGAGTACAGTATTTGATCAAAGTAAGTAAATAATATCATGTTGCCATAAGTTTCAGCTTGAATAATTAAAACACTGGTGATATTATTGCTGTGCATTTTATGTATTGAAAACAAAAATTAACTGAATGAAATATGAAACCTTTCATATTTATCTTCGTTGCCCACACTAGCAGTTACCTTGTGGTTTGCAGTGAACCTCGAGCAATGTGCTTTCCCTAGACCGACCACAAGGGAAAGCGTGACACAGCCTGCATGACATAGTAAGCTATATCTAGTGCTGGATAGTAGAAAAGCAAAAAGTAGTGAACAAGCCAAACACCTTTTTGTGTTGTAACTTACAGTGCAAATACAGTGGTGAGAGGAAGTAAAGGGACATCCTGCAAACCTTGCTTTCTTGCACAGTTTTGACAGCTGAATCATAGTCTTTCACTTGAATTACAAACTTCTCTGTCCTTCACTGTAAATGGCAGTAAATTAAATCAGTTGCACCTAAGAAGTAAAATAGAAACCCAGGGATTGTAATATAGCATTAGTAATGAGTAAAACACAGGTTTTTATCAAAGTTTATCATGATAACTTTTATTTTGAAAGCAAATACCATTTACATAAATTGAAATACAATTTATATGTATAATTAGTAACATTCAGTTAGCCTAGAAGTGCCTGGAGATTCTGTTAAGTATCTCACCACTTGCTGATTATCCCAGCTACATGATATTATTTCCCTCTTTACACTTCCCTGCAATCCTTGCTCTCTATTTTCTGGCAATCAGCTGCCTCTCTTTGTTCCTCTGATTCTCAGTAGGGCTTCTCTCTATCTTCCAGAGTCTGTGAGATCTGAGTGTTTATCACACTGCACCTAGGTATCCTGTTACCTCTCTCAAATTTCCTGCATAAAACTTCTGGAGGCTTATCTGGTGCTTTTGGCTGTTTATTTTAAATTTATGGATTAGTGGTGTTTCCCAAATGAAATCTTAGGAAAAAATAATAACGTCACATACCACTCCAGCATTCTGCCTCAAGTTTATTAGAATCTGGGGCTAAGTTTTGAAGTTTAATTCTGCTTTGCAGTATCAAAAAGCAATTGGCAGAGAAGGGATTCTAACTTTGAAGAAGCTTTTCTTAATCAACTTGGAGGCTATCCAGAACACTTCTTCATTTGGAGCCATAAACACAAATAATCCAGTTCACAATAAGGCCATGTAGCTGTATATCTAGAAGTCTGCATCTTTAGAAAGAGAAAGGGAAGTGTGCAGATGGTTTTCTGTATCAGCAGATAAACAAGAGAAAATCTGTGGAATGATTAGGAAAGAAACTCCACATTTTTCCATGACATCAAAATAAAATTAAATAAAAAATAGACCAACTATTCCACACATTCATGATTTTTCTCAATTCTGAAAAAATATTTGTCTCATTCTGAATATGTGAGCATCAGTTCCGCCAGAAATCCAAACCCATTTGAAGCTAGAATTCTTACTGGGAAGATGGGTAAATGCAACTCAAAAAATTAGATGTTCCATCTTATGAACCATGGTGGTACCTTTCATATAACCATTAGAGCACTTCTTTGTTGGCTTTCTTCACTTATAGCACTTGTGAAATGATGTGAAAGAGTTTAACATGTTAACACTGAAGGCTAAACTAATAGTACCTCACAACTATGATTAATGGGAAGGCAAACAGTTACACTAGACCAAAGAATGCACAGTTGCTTGTTATCATGTGCTGACTTATTCATATATCTGAGCTTGAGCTTTCCCTAAGTATTTTACCCCTGCAGTGACGAAAGGAACAGTGCCTAAATTTCTAAAGAAATTTAGAAATATAATAAATTTCTCCAAACTTCAGCAGCAGTGAAATAGCATCAGTTAAGACCAGGTCATGCTTTAGTGTTGAAAATCACAGGATAGAGGTTTATTGGTTCTGCTGGTATAAGAAGTTACCTCTTGGATAGTGGAGCTGTTGAAAAAGAAGAGCTGTTACTGTCTATTTACTTTCCTATGTGGTGGTGTTCTTTCTGGTCTATACAATAGTATTATTGGACTGTGGACTTTTTCAAGATGAAAAAAAATGAATATCCCTGGCACATGGTTTGGTCACCACAAAAAGTCTGCCACAGCATACTGTAGTGTTTCAGAGCTTGATATACTCTGACCTTAGCCATCAGTGTTATTTTGGGGTTATGTTACAGTGGCATCCTTAGTTTCTAGGTAGTATTGGTATTTTTTTATGCTGATGGTTGCACAAATGTATGAGGTATTTCACTTTCACATCAAATTGAAGAGGATGTTCAAACTGAGCATTTCTTTCAAACCTTTCTATAAAGATCTGCCATTTTCCTTATTTTTTTTTTTCTTTACAAATCTGAAATTCTTTTCAACAGTAATTAGTTTAATGACCTGTTTCATATCTGACACTGAACAGCTGTCAGGTGATGCAAAATTTCTGTAGTGGTCTGTTCTGGATTCACTGCAATAGAAGCCGTGACTGTCTACCATTACAGCTTCCATGAATAATTGATTACTCTAAGGAAAAGCTCTGATTCTTTATTTATCAAATGACTCTTTACTAACAGGCTAGAAAAAAGTGAATCATGGGGACATGAGCACAGAAAAAGTTGTTGTTTTTTTTTTTCTCAAGACACACACAAATTATGCTGTGTGAATAATGGTTATTATCACAGGTAGACAATTAATTGTATTTGTGTCATCAACATCTGTGAATTTTTAACAGGACAATTTAAAGATAAAAACTACCAGTGGCTTTACCAAGTTGCAGTAAAGCTATTCCTAGATTTTAAAAAGAGCTGTCAAATGCTTCTTGCGAAAAAGAAGTATAAATAATTTTGACCAATGAATTTGGGGAAGTGGATTTCCATCCTCCGCGTAAAAAAGTCTCTTGAGTAGCTTTTGTGATATTATCTGCCAAAATGATACATTTTTTTATGGGACCCTGACTTGCAGACACTGCTAGCATTCTGGTGGAGGTTAGTTCAGAATAATGTTTTCATGAAAGCTGAAATTCGTCCTTAAAGTAGGGTTTATTTAAAATAGTTTCTTCTAAATGGCTGTGAAAATAATTTTCAGAGGATTTGGATTTCTCATAGGTTGTGTAGTTGTTTTATGGAAAAAATTGATTTATTGGTTCCTGGGAAATTATTTTTTCTTAATACTGAGCTATTGTGTGTTATTCTGGAATTATTTGTATATAATATTCTTTCACATATCCATTGATCCTTTTCTTAATAATTTAATGTAAAATATTCTTGTTTCATTCAGTGCGCTAGCTTTTCCAAGATATAAAAAGCCATAAATTGGTGTTTTCATAGATAAACTTTTTCAGCATTTACAGCTTTTAGCTTTCTTCAGCAAGGGGAGATTGGTGCACATAGAATGGAACTAAGGATGTATTTCAGGTATCTAATGACACTTTTCTTTGTTCCTTTCTGTATTACCTCTTTGTAAAACTTACTGAAGAAGAAATCACAGAATCACAGAATGGTCAGGGTTGGAAGGGACCTCTGGAGACCATCTAGTCCAATCCCCAATATTCATTTTTGAAATATTCATTTTTGAAGAAAAATAATAGTTTTTTTGTAGTGTGGGGTATGGTATGGCATGATGCAGAATCTGTTTTGAGATTATAGATAACATAGCATACAGTGGAACAGCAAAAGCTTTTATTTTTCTTTTTGTTCTCTCTTTACAGATGGACCCAATTCAAAAAGCTGTAATAAATCATACATTTGGGGTTCCTCTTCCTCATCGAAGAAAGCAAATCATATCATGCAACATTTGCCAGCTGAGATTTAATTCTGATGTAAGTCGATCATTTTGTATCAGATTGGAAATATGTACTTATCTTCTAGGATGTGCCATAATTTGCATAAATTGAACCTAAATGAAACGTCATGATTTCAGTTTGTGGCTCAGCAGATGAAAAGGCTGTAGGATGCTTCAAATAAACACAATTATTTGGTAGTGTTTATACACCCGGCCAGATTTTTCCTGCGGATATATTCCTGCAAGCTCATCAACTTCAGTTGTGCTGCACAGTGTAAATAGGAAAATGGATTGATCCGTTACTGCTAATAAGGCTAAAATATTTGCTGGGTCCTGATTCTTCTGCCAGTCCTGGTTATGTTTGCCTCCCTTTTCAGTCTGTAAATGTTAGAAGTTATTCAGATATACTTAGAGTCCTTGTGGATCCGCCTTCCTTTTTCTACCTTTTCAACAAGATCTCTGTCCTTCCAGTACAAGTGATAAAAAAAAAAAAAAATGCAGGTGATTTTTTTGTCAATTGGTTCCTACCTTATGTCCTCTCACTTCTCCAGCAAGCTGAACTGGAGACGGTCTCTAACATACAGAGGAAACCCTTCTCCAGGATCATTGTGTGTGCGGACAAAACCTGACATAGTACAATATATTGTATTCTGCTTTTCTAGTCTCTCCAGGAAGCTTCTTGACATGGTCATGACTGTTGGAAACTTATCTTCCCCTACCAAGTGTCTTTCATTTACTATCTGTTTTACTAATTTAAATACGGAAGTTACATCTGACAGAATAAAAATGTTTGAAGTTAGAGTGAGGTCTAACCCAAAATTGTCCATGAGGTTCCTTCCTCATCCTAGTCATATGAAGAAATAGAATAATTCTTTGCGCTTGCTGCTTCTTTGTAGGCAGCTATTTATGTACAGTTTGTGCCTATTTTTATTTATCAATGCTTTATCAAAGCCACGAACTTGTCAAAGATTTAAATTGAACCTTGAAACCTTCTTTTAAGGATCAGCCACCTAGGGATGAAAACAATGCAGGTCTCTTCATTCCCCTCAGCTTTTTATTCCTTAGAAATAATTTTAACAAGATCTTAGTCACAATTTCCAGACCAGTCAGCACCATGTACTTACTATCACTGATGACTCCAGGTTTTCTAGTTCATGGACTGAATGGACACCTTCCTCTTATAACATTGATGTCATTCTCAAACAGTGGTGCGAGGAAGGGTTATAGAATCTCTGGAGCTGTCATGTCCCTCACAGATAAAAATATAAGAGTCAAGTTAGGCTCCTCCATTTAGAAGCTAGATGCTGGAATTAGGACTGTGGACACTGAGCCGTTCATGGGCCATGGGATGATGGAGACTTCTGGGCCACTGACTGAGCAACCCAGCTCATCACTCATAATTTTCAGCTTTGTCTTAGGAAAAAGCATGTCACGCTGAATCTTACAGTGTATAGCTGCAAGAGGCATCAAACATTTTCATGTTACATACCAAAGTGTCCTTTCACAGAGGCTATACCGTTTGTTAGTCTGCAAAAAGATCCAGACAAAAGAGAGGATGAACACATTGTTAAAATGACTTAGTCATTAGCAGATACGCAACTCGGATTGGTACATGGGGTGGAAATTTTTCCAGCTGACAGGAGCTAGGCTTTTTGCCGAATAAAATGTTTGAAATACAAAATCTTCTACACAGAAGCAAACAAGCTATCAGTGGACACTAATACTTCTTACTCAGAGGTCTTTTGTGCTCCCATACTGTTACTTTTCTGCTGCTTTTAGAAAGGATTCCAAAGAAGAGAGGGGGAAGAAGCAGTGGCCATTTTCAGTCATCTACAGAGTCCAAAAAGCTGGTTTCAGAAGAAATCTATTAATTTAGAATGTTCACAGCAAACTGTTGGAAGAAAAGCTTTTAAGCAGATATTTAGTTGTCCTTTCACACCTTCAGGTGATAGAGGCTTGAACTCCAATTTGCCAACACCTTCAGTAGAAGGTTGTTCTAATGTTCCCCTCTCTCAAAGCAGATCAATATCATTAACTTTATGAAATGGGGAGACCTTCTTGCTGAGTATCTTTCACTTTCCACTTGTAATATTCACCTAATTTTGTGAATATCCCAAATTCTCCACCTAATTGATAGAGAGATTACAGTCCAAAAGCTGCCCATTGATAACCTGGGATGATAGCTCTCCCCCTTTTCCCTACCACACAGAATTGTGGATATCTTTATGATGGTCTCCTCTCTTTCCAGTGCATATATTTATTACTGCTAAAAATCAGATAGTGCTCTGCTTTTCAAGAAACAGTAAACAGTCAGAGTTCCACTGCAGTTTAGAAATGCTTTTCCACAATGTGAGGGGAATAGGCAGAGCTAAGTTCCAGTTTTTGAAGCAAAAATGTACTAAACTAAAGATTTCATGTTGAGACTTAAAGGGAAGATTGTTTTGAAGAAAAAGAGCTATTAGCTATCATTTTTTGATAACTCTACTATATGAATGGCAAGCACACACATTGTAATTTTTTCTTTTATTATTATGAAAAAGTTTTCATTTACTGAATATTCCTACCTTGCATTTTCATAATATTTTGTTGAACATGATTTAAAACAACAATAAATAGCTTTTCTGTTCAGAAACCTAGGGCTTTGTGGCTGTTCTACAAATATGTCTTTATTTTTAGATGCTGGAGATAGGATTTATCAGAGAGTAATGAATAGAAATTCCATTTACCTACTGCATGACAGCATTATGAAAATGTTTACAATAAAACCAGTCTGTGAGATTTTCCATTTTTGCAGAGAATACGGAATTTTTTTCCCCTTTGATACGGATTTCTTTCAGAGCAGAGGAGCTTTTTTTTTCTGGTTACATGGTATCAAAATTACATTTCAAAGAAAAATGAGAAAAGGCAGTACAATAGTCTAAAATCGTTTAGCTTCTTTCTAAAGGAGTTATCTATAAATCTTCATGACAGCTGTGTTCAGTATTTCTTTTTAAAATAAATCTTCTCATACAAGGGAAGGGAGGAATGGGCGAGTAACCAAAGCCTCTCCATGCTGAGAAAAAACATTAGAACAGCAGAGGTAGGTTCTGTGGAGTCTGTTTCAAACAGTGATTTATTTATTTTTTTTTTTCGTTGAAAGAGATCTATATATAACATTTACATTCACATTGTACATCCAATACAAGGCAAAACATTTAAGTATGTGCTTAGCTGCAAGTATGTGAGTTGACATTTAGATTTTGGCAGCTGCTGAGAGCTGTTGTACCAGTTGAGAAGAAGTGTTAAATGCATGCTTTGTAGTAAACATTAAACATCTGCTAAAAGCACGCTGTAAAATGAAGTCCAGCTCACTTCAGTAGGACAACTCGTGTACATACAGGTAGTTGGAGTAAATTCTCTGCTAAGATGTGAGATCACTGAAAAAAAAAACCAAAAAACAAACCCAAACAAAAAAACCAAACGACCCCATGGTTTGGAAAAAAGAGCTTACTAAATTTTCCTCATTTTTTTGATCACCTCTCTTGACTATTTGATCTTCTTTTGCCCACATTTCTGATTTCATCAACTGATCAAGGTAGTGACAGTGTCTCTTAACAAGGTCAATTCTTGCAAAGGGATTCTCTCTTTCTCTTCTCTCATTTAATGCAGATGGCTGAGTGATAATCCAGCTTGCCTTTAGAGAAAGGTTGGGCAACGTTTTTATGTACTCACAGGACTTGAATTCCATTATGATACATTATAAAAAGATTTCCAAATATGTTAGCCAGAAATTATTGTTTGACTTAAATAGCAACAGTAGTAATATTCTTCTGAAAATCATGAGCTCAGTGCTCATCGTGGAGTCTTTATTTGTTGTTTTTTTACCTTGGTTTTCTCCATCTTTATAAAGCAAAAGTACAGCTGTATCAATAGATAGGTCAACTGTATGAGGTTGTCAGGATTCAAAAAGTGCTGTTCCAGTAAAAGAATAGTGAAGAATTTTTTTGAGGATAGGGATGCAATATAGCTCCACAGGATTTTACTATGGTTCTAACTTTCATGGGGAAAGAAGCAGGAGCAGAGGATGTATATCCTATTTAGGTTATGCTCCGTATCTAGAACAAATGATTAAAGTATCAATTTGTAAGCACCTAGGGGATAATAAGGTGATAAGAAACAGGCACCATGAATTTGTCAAGAACAAATCATGTCAAACTAATCTAATTTTCTCCTTTGACAGGGTAATTGGTCTAACGGATAATAGGGAATAAATAGATGTGATGTATTTTGGCTTTAATAAGGGTTGATACAGTCCTGTGTGACAGTCTGGTTAAAGAAGTAGGGGAATGTAGTCCAGGTGAAATTGTTAAAAGTTGGTTGCACGACAGATTGAAAAACTGTACTGAGAGTAGTTGCTGGTGGTTTCCTGTCAAAACAAAAGATCGCTACAAGTCAGGATCTGCAGGAGTCTGTTCTGTGCTTGCTGCTACTCTAAATTTTCATTAGCAATGTGCCTGACAGAATAGAGTACATATACCAGGTTTGTGGATGACACCTAGATGGAGGGTGGCAGGCACTTGATGGAAAGTGGTAAGTTCAGGATTGCAGTCCAAAATTATCTTCACCAGCTGCAGAAAATAGTCTGGAATTCCCACAAATGCAGTAAATAAAAGCACAAACTATTGTGCTTAGACTGGAAAAATTAAATGCACAAGTAGTAAAATGAGAAATGTCTGGCTTAATGGGCAAAAAGAAATTATAGTGTATCACAATCCAAATATACATTAACAATTGCTAATGAGGAAAAAGAAAAATAAAAACACCCAACTAATCCTATGATATTTTCCCCCCCCAAGATTGTTATATTTATCAATAGACAGGTAAGTATTCCACAGTATTTGAAACTGGCAATGCCTCAGGTGAAGAATTGTTTACAGCAGCAGTTATCACACTTTAACAAAAGCATAATTAGTTACAGAATTTAGAAGACATCCACTAGTATGACAAAGTGTGAAAAAACTTTACTAGGTTAGGGAAAGTAGAAAGAACTGGATAGATGTACAGTGGAAAAGACAAGGAAAATATAGTAGGTTTTCAGTATATGAAAGGGGGTTAATAAGAGAACAGTGACCGATTAATCTTTGCATTCCTTGGTTTTGATAGAAGAATAAATTTGATTATTTCTTCACCTTAATTTGATTCAAGAAATTTTTTTTGTTGGACTCTTTGGTGAAACAATTCTAGTTATAATGGTAGTGAAGTTCTGGAAGGAAACACATAGGGACAGTTGTGGGCTCCCTGTCGGCAGAGGGTCTTAACAAATTAGACACCTGTTTCTGAGGATGGACAGGAAAAGCTGAGTGTAGTTTCAGAGCTGAGAGAGAGATTATATGACCTTCTGCTCAACTAACTTATGAACCTGTTTCTGTGGTTTGGAATAGGTAATAAAGATTTCATTTCTTCTCCATGCCAAGTGATGGTCACAGCTGGCCTGCAGCCTCTGTGTGCAGAGATAGAGGAACTTTCAAAAGTTGGTCCATTTGGAAGCAGGAAAAGCAGATGCAGCTAACTGCTTGAAGTTATTTAGCATTTAACCCTTCTGATTTCAAATCTGTTATATTTCAACTTTCAGGTATATGCTTAAATGGTATTTGAAGCCAGGTGTACTATTTGCCTCAATCACTGTTCTGTGTGAGGCTGCAACCACATTTTCTTATTTGCATTTTTTGTCATGCCTCCAATTACAGGTTAGATTAAGATTTAGATTTCCAATTAACCTTTAGATTTAGAACTCGGCTTTGGTATAAAACCAACAATTTCTGCTTGAGTTGTAATGTACAGCTTTCTTAATGAAAGTCACTTGTTGCAGGTTGCCAGCCATCAAGAACATTTATTATCTCAGGGCAATTTTATATCTGGTCTTTCCAAATCAATGCATCTGTGTTCTGTGAAGTCATCAGCCTGATTCTTTAAGGATATTCTCTTGTGCAAACTTTTACAGATGCTCAGCATCCCCTTAAAGTCAGTGTTACTCTATAAAGGTATAGCATTAATTGCAGCACTTGTACCTCACCAAGAATAAAACTTCATCCGGAATTAACTTATTCATATATATATAAAATTATTTGTTTATGTATAATTTATATAGGTATATAACTCCATATATATATGCTACTTCTTTCTAATAATGCACTGTCTTTCCTGTACTATGGAGTTCAGTGTAAGGAGAAACAAATGCTGATTTCAGTTGTGGAATTGCACATGCCATTCATTTGAGATCAGAATGTGAGTCAGAATGGAAATACACTCATAGGTCGACACTTTTCCAGAGATACTGGTTTATAATATTCACTGGAAAAAGTAGCAAGTGATCACAAAAAGTGATTAGTGCAGAGATTTCCATGGGATACCTGGCATTTGTATCAACACTTTATGGAAACCCTAAAAAATTGCTAAAAAAATAATTGAAGAGATGTGATTTTTTGGCATTCCAAAAGTCTAACCAAATAGCAAGCAATATTTTGCACTTACATTGCATACATGACAGATTTGAAAACAACCTAGCATTTTTTTTCCCAGTTGGAAATTCAGTGGAGTCTGTTTTTATAGGCTTAGCCTGCACTTTTTAGAAACATTACCTTCTCTTTCCTAGACCACAGTTTTAAAGGCTGCAATATGAATTGCAGTCAGGTCCTGTGCAGGTCTGGTCTTCCCCATACTGGAGAATTCAAACTTTTCTTTTTTGACTGGTTGTTGTATTTTGAAAGAAAACAATCTGATTTTTTTTTTGTATCAATCTTGTCTTCTGTTAGATGTTGTTTCATTCTGAGATGGTTGTGAATAACTTTTTCAGGTAGGAAATAAGTAACTTAATCTATAAATTGCAAAATCCAGAATACCCTATTGAACAATAGTCATGAGTTTTCACATAACGTGTAGTTTCTTAAAGCATTTCTGAAATGCTTAATATAAAGTATAAATAATCTCCTTTTGTTGTATAAAGTATGTTTTCCATAATTTTCACCTTCTATACAGTACTTTTGTGCACCTATACAACCTAGAAGCAGAAATTATTCATATCTGACACAGCACCTTGTTGTTTAGCTTCTGAGTACTTTTGGACTGTGTCGAACAGAGTCTCCTGACTGATAGCCTAAGGACGTGGGTATTTCCTTGCCTCATAAGCATTGCCTACAAACCAAACATTTTGGGTGATTCTCAGTAACTTCTGCAAGTGGTCTCTCAGTCATTCACAAGCTATGGAGCTCTCTACACAAACTCTTCGCTAGTCCTTGTACCTCTAGCCCTCTTATAGTGAAAATAATCTGTTCTGTCTAGAAAAATCTGTACTGTTGCAGACCATGGACCAGCGCAGAGGTATCGGGCTCATAGAGGCATTGCCTGAAGACAAGAAGTCAGTAGGAAAGAAGGAAAGTTTTAGGTTATCATTCTTTAAGAGAGCATGCTCTTAATGTCAGCTGGTTACTCAGTCTGTTGCTGGTGGGGAGAGTTTGAGTGCCTTGGTGTTGTATTCACACTTTCCTCTCAAAATTCAGTCTCCAGCCACATTCAGCAGTGGTAGTTGAAGAGAGATTGTCTAAAACAAGCATTGGAACAGGCTGCCCAGGGAAGTGGTCGAGTCACTATCACTGGAGGTATTTAAAAGATGTGTAGACATGGCACTTAGGGACATGGTTTAGTGGTGGACTCGGCAGAGTTAGGTTAACAGTTAGACTCAATGATCTTTAGAGTCTTTTCCCTTGGTCTCTGCACAAGTAGAGGTTATGGAGAAATGTCCAACGTTTACATCAAATGAACATCACAGTCAGTATAGGAAGATGATCCTGAAGAGATTAAAACATTCAGCTTAGCAGCAGCTGTTGCTCCATTAGGACTTCGGGATTATGTAAAACTTAGACTTTTTAAATTCACCTTTGTCAACTCTTGCTTCCTACCTTTGCTCATCTTATGAGGTTATTTCATTTTCAAAGCACTCACTTTTTTTGATAAAACAAGTCAGTTGTGCAGGAGGTTTGACATCTCTTGAAAATTACTTGAGTTTGCTAGAAATGGTCTGTGAATAGGCAATGGCTCTCTGTGATAGTCCCATTTATAATTTGCAGAAGATTAATGACCAGTATTCTGACTGTGGAATATGGAGACAAATTGGTTTAAAAGGTTTCTGCTTCTGGCACCGAAGTGAATGGTTGCAGTATTTGTCCTTTTGGGCCCAACTTTTAACTTCTTCCGGGGCGTAGATGATTTCAGAAGTGCAAAGAGCAGAAGAAGGAGGAGAGAAAGGCAGATGTGAGAGTAGTTAATAAGAGGGGAAGTCTGAAATAAAAGCAACCTCCCTGCTGTGTTTGAACACATCCATGCTCGTTATTGTCAGAATTTTTCCTTCTCATAGAAATTATTAAATTAGAATATAGGAATGCATCAGAAAACATGATATTGGGGGGCTGGAAGCAGACCTAAATGGTCTCATAGGCCCTACATTTTCCTAAATCTGCTTTCAGTGTCAGGAGAGTGCTTAATGTGGATTATCCGTCACTCACTAGGATAACTTCCAGCAAATTACATATGTATTTCCAGTGGTTTTAATGAATTAGGTCCTGTAGCTACATTCTTTGGGTTATAAAAGTGTCAGAAAGATTTTGTTCCTTGTAGAGGGTGGGGGAACATGAGAACAAAGTTCAAATGCCAAAGTTGGGCAAGTAGTGGCTAATTGGAGTTTCTTTGAAGTCTGTGGCTGAAATTGTGGGAATGAAGGCAACGCTTAGTATTTTTGAACTATACATTGAAAAATACCATTTTATATACAAGGGAATTGGTAAGACAGGGAAAAATATAGACAGTATAAAAGGGGGGAAAAAGAATTCTCTCTTCCAATTATCTCATGTTCCGTTCGTGGAAAAGACTGCCCATTTCAACTGAAAGGAGAGAAACCTCTGCTTTATCACTCCCTGCCATACACTTATTTGTATTTGAGGCATTTTTTTCCTGTCAGCTTCCTCAGTCAATGTGGGAAGTAAATCAGTCAACTCTAATAAACAACTGAAATTTATGAACAACTGTGATGGGGACTCTTTACAGAAACCACTTTCCATAAGCGAGTCATCACCTAAAAGGAAAGATAAATTGTTATCTCCTTGCTGTCCAATCTTCATCTAGCTTTCTTTGGCCTGTGGTAACTTCTTCCTTATAGATTGATGTAAAAAATAAAAATTTATACAGTAGAGAATCTAAGATTCTGTATTATTAATAATAGGTGCAGCTCAAAAATTTCACTATAAAAATGGCAAAATATTGTCTGCTTTCAGTCACCAATCAGTGACTCCTTCTGGCTCACTTTCTTAGGCACTGATAAGGACATAAAGAAGGACTGGGAGAAGAGAAACAGGCAGGGCTATATGTCAAAGTCCCGTCCACAGAAAGAGCAGATAGTGAAGAAAATGTGCAGTTTTGGCTGATGTAGAAAGATCTCCATCAAAATGATTTAAATGATGTAAACTGTATTTTTTCTCAAAAACAAATCCTAATTTCTTCAAAAATGCATTAAAAGTAAAGTTGCTCTTTTACTTGGCTTTGATTGATTATACTCAGTTCCAACAGCCATAAAATCTTTTCAAATAATCTTACAGTAACTCTGGACACTTTTTTTTTCTCTCTCTCTTTATGGTCAGTAAAATTGCACTCCCTGGGGTACCTTTGATATATTCTTCTTCAATGAATCTGTGCAGCCACCTCTTGTAGAAAATGTAATATCTCCTTTTGTGAGAATTACTATAAAACATAACTACCCCTGATGTAAACAAATTCCACTTCAGAACCTTCGGGCCTGACTTTTTCAGCTCCTTGGTTCTTTTATCGCTCCTCACCTGTCTTTTACAGTCTCTGGAGATATTGCTATTCTGTGTAGTTACTCACATCACAGCTAACAGCTGGGAGTCTGATCCTCTGAAGGAGTGGAAGTGCAACCCAATATCTGCTTTTAAAAGCTTTATATTGGAATAAAAAAGCACATATTTGAACTGTACCATTGAGGGTGTATTGCCCCTGTTCACATGCATTTTTTCTTAATCTCAATTGGAAATGAAGTTTTTAAAGGTTTAAAATGGCCAAAGGGGACTGACTTCTTTTCAGGAAAGAATCCAATATGGCACTTACACCTGACTCTCCCCCGTGGCCTTTAAAAGCGTGATTATGAATTCAAAACATGTATTCAAACTGAGGCAATGCTCTGCTGGTAGACCATACAGGTACTTTCATATATATAATTGTTTGATGACTTGATCTCAAACTGCGATTTTAAAAATAGAAGGGTTTATTCTGTTTGGGGTTTATATAGGTCTCATTGTGTCGTGGTGGAATAACTGTAGATACAAATGCATAGTAAGTGTACTGAATTCATTTATGTTAGCTCTTTTTGGATGGGCATAAATGTTTCTTTTTATTCTTTAGAAAGGATATTTTAGAAGGTAGTCTCTGAACAGGTTTTATCCTTTCCTCAGCATAGCCTATTTTCTCTGCATCAGTGGACTTGTCATGATAATCAACTTTTTTGTCCCAACCGTCAATCACTCCTGATTACAGCTGGGGAGAAGTTCTGTTCTGTTGATCAGCCCATCAGTGCACATAATGTTACACCTGGAGACAAGTGAAAATCATCCCTCGATGGGAGAATCACTTGCCTTCAAGCCTTTTGTCTGAAGTATTTTAATTTTCATTTAGAGTCTCGTTGCAATTGTCAGTGCTTGCTTTGATTTTCTTATTTCTTTGACAAAAATAAGTTCAGTTCATCTTTTCCTACATGATTAGAAGAAGAATGCCCTTCTATTTCAAATAACATCCTATGTTGTAACTTTTTCACTTCATTGTACAAATATTGCAATAATTATCAGTATATAAATTAAAAATGAAATGGTTATGTTGTACTTCACTAGGAGGAACTTAGTATATGCTAGAATTTTTGCAGAAGCTATTTTGTTGGCTTTTAATCAGATAATTGGCTAGGGTAGCATTTATCTTTAGCGTTCAATTTATATAAAATGGCTGTGTAAAAAACATCATAGCAATAAAATCATAAAAAATTAAAGGCATCTTTCCTTTCTTTAAAGGAAATATGGCTTATAATGTTATCGTTACTGCATAACACACTTCTGAAAATAGGGACATTTTATGTATCTAAAGCCAAGCATTTTTCCTTCCTTGTAATAAAGGTGTTTTTCAGTTGTCACAAGAATGATTAAACTTCATCTTAAGTAAATACTTTATATTTTGCTAATAACTTAAATATGACTTTTAGTTAGCTATCAGAATAACCAGATGTAGTTTAATGGTACCGTTCTTTTTCCTCCCACAGTCACTTTTTTATATTAGGTGTCTTTCATATTATCATTGTCACAAGTTTATCCTTTCACAATATCAAAAAACCACAACATGTAAGAAGACTCTAAACCTGATACTTCAAGGGCTACAGGATGAAGTGTAAATGAAGAAGAAAGCAGAATGTGAGACCATGGGGTAATATAGATTTGATTAGCGATCATGTTTTTACATAAAACGTTTAATTAGCAGTAGCTTATTTTCGTATTCCAACTGGCCATTTTCAGGACAGTGATATATTGCTTTTTTGCAGTGAGCCATGCCACCAAATGGAAGGTGTTATGTTTTCATTAGACGCAGACACTTCAGCGTTATTATCTCTCACCTCAATCTACACAGCAATACAAAACATGTCCAAATATCATAATTTAATAGGCCAATGATATATACAGTAATTTAAAAACTATAGGATATTTACTGAGATGTTTTGTTTTGTTTCTTCTTAAATTGATGATAAAAGTGCTAAATTGCAAATCAAATAATCACTCAGACAGACTCACTCCTTATGTTCTGTCTGCTTGAGTACTTTGTTTGCCAAATACAGAATTTCATTACTTGTATAGAAGTTGTTCTTCCAAAGTGACAACCTGTTTATTTTTATGGTTTAGTAATTAATGTGAGTATATTGCCTATTTTTTATTTTACTAGGTACACCAATCTGCATTACCTTTCCAAAGACTCTCATCATTTATTATTGTAATGAAATAACAGAAAATTTTCTTTTGTTATTGAATACAGATATTTGATGGTTCTTCACTGATACAATTCTAGTCAAATAGCCTGCCACAAGGTATCTGTCATTGCTTGTCAATTTATTCTCTAACATAGAATCATAGAATCATAGAATGGCTAGAGTTGGAAGGGACCTTGAAGATCATCGAATTCCAACCCCCTGCCATGGGCAGGGACACCTCCCACTAGACCAGGTTTCCCAAGGCCACATCCAGCCTGGTCTTAAACACCCCCAGGGATGGGGCCTCAACAACCTCTCTGGGCAACCTGTTCCAGTGCCTTACCACCCTCAAAGTGAAAAAACGTCTTCCTAATGTTTAATCTAAACCTGCCCTCTTCCAGTTTAAAGCCATTCCCCCTCATCCTATCACTACATGCCCTAGTAAAAAATCCTTCCCCAGCTCTCCTGTAGGCCCCCTTTAGGTACTGGAAGGCCGCAATAAGATCTCCCCAGAGCCTTCTCTTCTCCAGGCTGAACAGCCCCAGCTCTCTCAGCCTCTCCTCATAGGAGAGGTGCTCCAGCCCTCGGATCATCCTCATGGCTCTCCTTTGGACACGCTCCAGCAGGTCCATGTCCTTCTTATGTTGCAGAATCCAGAGCTGGATGCAGTACTTCAGGTGGGGTCTCACAAGAGTGGAGTAGAGGGGCAGAATCACCTCCCTTGACCTGCTGGCCACACTTCTGATGCAGCCCAGGACACAGTTGGCCTTCTGGGCTGTGACTGCCCATCGCTGGCTCATGTTGAGCTTCTGGTCAATCAGCACACCCAGGTGCTTCTCCTCAGGGCTTCTTTCCAGCCATTCCCCGCCGAGCCTGTGTTTGTGCTTGGGATTGCCCCAACCCAGATGTAGGACCTTGCACTTGGCCTTGTTGAACTTCATGAGGTTTGCTTGGGCTCACCTCTCCAGCCTGTCCAGGTCCCTCTGGATGGCATCCCTCCCCTCCAGTGTGTCTACCTAGCTAAACAGCTTGGTAGCATGATTTTCATACCAGAATCTTCAGTAGTGATAAACAGTTGTGATAAAGTCAATTTCTAAAGTAAGCACATTCTGAGAAGCAGCAATAAGTTACAATGTCTGAAGATGTCAGAAAACGTGGAGTATATGGAAATAATTAACACCTTGGACACTGGAGCAATTAAGATTTTTACCACATTTAACAGTATTCTATATAATTCCCAATGGCTAAGAATTTTTTTTCAAAAATTATTTTACATCACTAATTTGTATCTCATTAGTGTCTGAAAAAAACTTCCTTCACAGAAGAGCTAAGAAAATGTATATCCTGTAGTTACAGGGTGGAAGAATTTTTAATAAAACGCACTAAAAATGGTTCAGCACCATTTTGTCTATTTTTCTGGAGTCTGAGACCCATGTCTTAATTGCTGATATCTGCCTTACTAGCAAGGCAAGGCAACCGGGCATGACATGCAGATAAACCCTGCAATCTTTGTAGGCTTCTTCGCTTTTCCTGTGCTCAATTAGTGCTGTTGTAGGTGGTGCTGCCACCAAAAGAACTGGCAAGAAGTAAGGACAGAACAGATGTTCAGGAGAAGAAAGGAGCATATGCAGTGACATTCAGCAGCAGGGATCACAAGGAGTGAGGACTGCAGTGGGGAAAAAAGGGTTCTGGTACAGACTCTTGGCTAAAATAGATTGGGTTGTATTAATGGTCACCGCTTAGTCATTTCTGTCTTGTAGGCATGATTGCATGTGCCCAGGCAGGGATTCAGCAGTTAAGACATGTTTCAACCCAAGGCAGAAGTTCTGTCATCCTTCCAAGAAGGATCTAATTTTTTATTACGTATGTTTTGCACTAATGGAAGGAATTGCAAAGGAAGAGGAATTCCTATGGAGTGGAAGATGTGCATTTCACACTTGAAAGAAATTTGATACAATATTGTCTAGGCTAATACGATGAGAAAGATGATTTCTTGGACTCAGATCATGAGAGAAAAGCAATGCAGAGTTTTCACTGGTGTGTGTGACTATGTCTGCTGTGTAGAGGTGGAAAAGAAGTATAGTTTCTGGTGGTGGGAAGCTGAATTTTTTGTGAATTTTACAGGTGCTGCACAGCCTTTGAATTGCCAGCACTGGCAGCCTAATAATCAAAAGCAAAATTCCGTGTTGAAAAGGATCTTGCCTAAACTGTGAAAGCAAGTTCTGAATTGGTTTATTCTCTCTCCAAGTCCCATAGAAAATGAGTGAAATTAATCAAGGGCAAATCAATCTTCTGAAAAAGGTTAGCACTAAGAAAAAGCAGGCGCTTGCTCTGATGACTCTTATTAACTGATTTTTCTATCACTTGTAACCATTTTGAGGATGAATTTTCAGTTGCAGCTGTGATGACTGTTTAGTTGCAGACATCAGTCCATGCTACTTCAGCCAGAACCAAAGGCAAGGTCTCAAGAGAAAATGGGCTCAGCATTTTTGTCATGTTTCTTGCTGAGTGTACATTAATTTAGATAAACAGCCATTAATCATAAGATACACTGGAAATAATTTCTCAGGAAACATGTTATTGGGATGGTCTGAATTATTCTGCAATAATGACCTTAAAAATAGTAGAGGTACCATTTAATCAGTAGTTTACTTAGAACCTGGAGAATACTATGGTTTATTTATACAAGGAGCCTACAGCTAAATATCTGTGCAGTATACTGTGCTTTACAGATGTGTCAGATGAGATCTGTTCTCTAGAGAGACTATTTTCTAATAAATCAGAAATGAAACTAGAATATAAGGTGGGGAGAGCAGCGGGGATTGGCAAATGAATTAATGGAAAAATGCTTTCTGAAATCCATTTTTAAGTTTTCTTGAACGAGAGAGGGTTTGACAACCAGTAGACATATGATTCAGCTTATTAGATAACACGTTAGAAGAGTTGAAGTCAAGCCTGTAAAAAATGTCTGAGGGTGAATAAAAATAAATTTATTTTCAGAATTTGTAGTTTATGGAATAAATGGTTGGAGTAGGTGTGTTGTTCTAAGGCATGCGAGAGCGAGAAAGGGCTATGTAAGAGAAGAGAGAAATAAACAATATTGAACAGCAGCTGTGATGATGCAGAGTAGAAGATCAATATGTGGAAAGAAAGGAGACTGAGTCTGTCATAATTCATGATTAACATTTGGGAAACAGTGACAGAAAAGAGGTGATTTGAGAAATGGAAAAATTCAGGTGGCAGAGTAAACACTAGGTGAAAAATTAGAGCCATCCACAAGCTATTCATGCAGAATGATGATAAAGATATTGGTTGAAAGCAAAGGAGAAGTCATCCCAAAGGGGGTGTGTCGAAGTTCAGAGAGTAGCAAGGCTTGCAGACAGAATCCTGAAATACATTAGTCTGGCCAGTGCAAGTCTTGTTTTTCAGCTGGGAGGAGGTTTGTCATCCAGACATTCTCCAGCTGGGGTTGCTTAGGATTCAGATCTTCTCTAAAGTTATCCTTAATGAATTTTTTTTCCCCCTCGCTACTTAAGCCTACATAAAAGTTAAGATGGCTGAAGGCTATCAATTATCTCTTTTCTGGTATTTGCATTAAGGAGTAATGACAGAAGCACTTCCAGAATAGTTTAAATCTGGTTTTGTAAAATTAACAGACATTACATCTTATCTCTCTCAGAAAATCTACTTTTATCCAAAAGATGCTGATTTCCATATTCCCTGAATGGGAAAATGAAGGCCAAAAATATTTATCTACTTTTCTTTTCGATATGCTTCCCTCCTACCCCATCAATATCCTCATGAAATCAGCTTGGTGAGTTATTATGGCTGCTCATGACATGAAACAGGTGACAGAGTCGTAAGAGAGTGATTCACAGTGAAGAGGTATAGCCACTTACAGTACTTAGACTATGAATTTTAATTCAAGTCTTGAAATTGTTTGTTGTTGCAGTCACAAGAATCTATGTGTTTTACAGGCATGTCTTCTTTTTTCTATAGAAAGAGGTCCCACCAATACTAAATATGCATTTTTAACTGAGCAGTTGTTTTCATAACAAGCTTGTGGGTTTGAACTGTAGCTAAGAAGGCAAAATTTGGTCGGTTGGGTGCTAACAGAGGCTCCTCACATTTCAGCATGCTGTTTATAGAAACATGAATTGCATTTAGGACAAGGCAGGGGCCTTTCGTATTTCGCTGCAAACTGTTCTGGTGTGTGCAAAGGTGCATTTTCAAACTGACAAGTGATGGGATGGCCCTTGAGGCCCTTTGGCTGGGGAGAAACGTAATTCTCATAATTCTCTTCTATCAGCACCATGAAAGATAAATCAACAGGATGATGATCTTGTCATTAACATCACCTCTCGAGTAATTTTCTGAAATTCTTGTGCTGTAAAAAAACACGTATCAAATAACCACTTGTTAAAGCTGCCAATTTTGTGTGATAAGGTCATCCTTAATTTCTGTTCGTTTAATGAACAGTAGTGGACTCCACCTCCTTTTAGAGATGTGACTGGTTTAAATGGGGAGAAGGAGAGAGGACTTTACAGCCACGTGGAGCAAAGATTCACGTAGACAATAAATTCTCTTGCTGGCTCCTGTGGTAATAAGCTGTGCAGTCAAAAGGCCGCAAGGGTCTATGATGTGGGCTGTCTGATCAGGTAAAGAAGGCAGGGCCTCTCTCCTATAAAACATCAGTGGGTTTTAGACCTGTATCCCTGAACCTGCAGAAGTCATAGACTTCTATTTGACTGGCTGAAAGGCATATTTGCACTCGGCTGAATAAATGGTTCGGCTATAGATTTAATCCATCGTTAGCAGATGACTGCTTGTCCTTCTACCCTATTTGGACTGGTAAAATTTTTGGCTTAGCCCGCAAGCTCCCAAATATATTCCTGGCCAGTTGTCTGCCTGAAGAAACCCATTAGATTTACTGTATGTAAGCCTGAAGGTGCTAATGCATCTTAAAACTCTCAGATGGAAGTAAATATCTGCTTTGTATTTGGAATGAAATAAAATGTATTTTTTAGGAGACTGAAGGGCAAAAACATTGGGGCTGAAACTGCTATCTGTAAGGAGAAACTGAAGAAGCGCTGAATTAAAGATTAAAGCCTCAACCCTCTATAAAAAGAAATTATTGGAAAGAAGTCTTGTCTGCTCTTGGTAGGACTCTGGGTTCTAAAGTCAGTTGTCCTGAGCTTGGTCTGGTTGTCCTATTCCTCTATAAATGGCTTTGCAACTGTGCTACAAGCTGTCAGATGTCACACACCACATGTGACATTTGTGCATCTGTCCTGATGGCCTTTGGGATCTTGTTTGGAGTATGTGTCTTCTCAAAGTTCACTGTCATCAGTAGGGCTATGGATAGCACCTGAGATCCGACTCTCATGCCTTCTTTGAGGTACAGTCACAGTGCTGGGGAGTTCAAATTCTTATTACTCAGTAAATGTGTGATCATTAAGTGGTGTTCATTTATCCGGTTTATGATTTGGCTGGCAGAGTAGGTGGCACACAGGGGCGTGTCAGCCAGAGCTGGGAGTGGGGGACTCATGAGGCTCTGAGGAGATTGGCACGTACAGGCAGAAGGGCGACATGGTTCCAACCGTTAGGGCCACCATGAACTCTGAAAGCCAGGAAAATGCCATGGGAGAGTTAACGGTTCTTCTCAGGAGACTTACATGACTCACTGACAATATTTATCATAATCTTGATAGATCATAGCAACCCACATCTGCACATACAGTCACAATGTTTGCTGTCTGCTATTACCTTTCCTTGTCCATTGGTTGAACTTGCACGCTTAATGTTTTTTTAAGGTAGGGTCCTTAGTTTTTTTGGTCTGTCTAAGGTTCATTCATGTTTGAATAACTGTCATTATTGAAATGTTTTATAGTGTAAATCACTGTATTTGGAAGATAAATTGAGATATTCTATTTATTTTTATTACATTTTGGTTAGATTTTGATCGTGGGATGACTTGGATGTAATTCGGCTTCAGGATCAAAAATAGGAAATTACTTTAAAATGGAAAGATAGTCACACAGTTTCAGTCAAGACTGAGAGTTCTAAGGGTTATCTGCCTTCTTCTGATGTTTTATCCCCTAGATATCATTATGTAGTGTTTCTGATATATGCTGTGGCTTTATATCTGTCCATAAACTGCTGCACAGATTATTTGCAACCCAGTAAAAAAAGCGGGACAAAGGATTATATCTCTCTGACAAAAATGTGAGAGTCTGTTAGCTTTATAGCTGGATGTCTGCTGCATATATATATCAAGAGTACTCAACACTGGAAACCTTTCCATGTAATATATAATTTCTGGTGAGATGACAGTTTGCCTGTGGTGTGTGTGTAGCTATATATATACATATATATACACACACACACCCCTTTCACAAACAGGTTTGCCATAATAAAAAAGAAACAGGAAAATATTCCTGTGCAGATCACTCAAATGATGTGGTCGTCTCTAGCAGTGTTAAGTAGAAACTTGTAAAGACAGAGCAGAGAAACAAATCAAATCCTTTCCATTTTGGTGAAATCGTTCTGGCTGTTCTCAATTTTCATTTTTTCGATATTTTGCAGAGGGTATGTATGTATGACATGCCAGTAGCAGCTGAGTACGAGTACACAGCACCAACCAAGACGACATAGTTACCCAAACAAATGCTGTAGTAAGGGTAGACAAGTAGCATATTCCCAGTTGCATATGACATATTTGTGGTGAAAGCATGGCTTTTTCTTGCTCAAATGATGTGTTTCTGAGATGCTGTACATTTTGTTTTGTTGGTTCAGTCAAAGGCTGTCCATCCATCTTTAAATTCTTTTCACTGGGTCCAGGTGGAGCATCACACTTGCTTTCAGTCACCAGTCCAGGGTGAAATAAATGTCAACATTTCTGTTGACTTAAGTGGTGCCAGGATTTCACCCACACAATCTAAACTTAACTTGCTTGCTATCTTTTTTGTTTGTTTGTTTTTTTCTCTCAGCAAGGAGGTCCTTGCAATTTCCAGAGGGCAATGAAAACAGCATGGTTCATTGTTTCTAGATTTTGGTGTATAATGAATTCATAGGAGTGAATATTGAAACAGTTGTAAAGCTCCTGCCAAAATGTCAGGGGTTTATGAGGAAAGTAATGAAATATAGTAGCTACACTCAAAAAATAACTTCCAAATCAATATGCAAGAAGTTGATCAATAATATGCGTGTTAGGAAGGTAGCAGAACACATTTGAATAAAGAACTAAAGAAAGTTCTTCTTTTACAAAAGGTCTTCTAAAGTAATTTACTAACTTCCTATCATGGGTGATTTCAACATAGATTTCAATGGAGCTTGGACTATTGAAGCAAACAGCTCATTCTTGAAGATCTTTTGTTATTTTTAAGACATTGAATTAGTTCATTACAGCTGAATATGTAGTGGAAAATAGCATCTGTTTACAGTGCAATAATATAAAAATTACTTACCAGTAACAGAATAAGGAGCAATTTGCAAAAGCTAATCATATTTGTGCACTTGTCTGCAAAAAGTAAATTGTTAACACATGCCCAAGGGGAAAAACACTTACTGGTTTATGCAATTTAATAGTAGTGTTAAGCACAATATATTAAAGAAATTCTTTTTTAGGATTCAGTTTTAAAAGTCATAAGGATAAGAACATAAAAAGCATAGCTGTCTTGTGTTGCTGCTTCACCTCTACTTAGTGATGGTTGAACTCCAGAAAGCATCCTGAAGCTCATTGTGCCCAAATCAGTGTCAGACTGTCCATACTCCCCAAATGTATGACACCAGCTTAGAAACCTACTAGGAGATTTTCTTAGAGTTCTGTCTTCATATAGCTAGCAGTTTTTAGTACGATGTCCTCCATCATGTAAGTCTAGGGTGACGAAAAGCATACTGAGGCATACTGAGAATTATGACAGCAGTGAAACATCATAGGTGTAAACTGAGAGCTTTTCACAATTTCAGTTCATCATTGGAGGTGAAGTTAAAGATTCTTATTTTCTTTTTATTCAAAGACGATTCAGAAATCTCTACAACTCTTTACAAAAACCACTTTTCCAGAAGTAATTTTGTAGGGACTAGGGTAGACATGTTAGCTTTTCCTTAGGGAGGTGAAGTTAAAGATTCTTATTTTCATTTTATTCAAAGACGATTCAGCTTTTCCTTAACCCTACTTGGTCTCATTGTGCCATATTTGCACGTCCCACGTGCAGACTTTTTCAGGAGGTCCTGTTTACCATGAATGGTATATGTGAATTTGCAGTGTTTCTCCCCTGACTTTTTCTTTTTCTTCAGAAGTCTAGAGAGGAAAGCTTTATTCTGAAATTGCGTCTCAATACAAAACTTATGTTGTTTAACAAGAGTATACATTTATATATAGAATCATAGAATGGTTAGAGTTGAAAAGTACCTTGAAGATCATCTAGTTCCAACCCCCCTGCCATGGCCAGGGACACCTTCCACTATAACACATTGCTCAAAGGCCCATGCAACCTGGCCTTGAACACTTCCACAAGTTCTCTGGGCGACATGTTCCAGGGCGTCACCACCCTCACAGTAAAGAATTTCTCCCTAATATCTAGTCTAAATCTACCCTCATTATATCACTACACTCCCTGATAAAGAGTCCCTCCCCAGCTTTCCTGTAGGCCCCCTTTAGGTAATGGAAAGCCGCTATAAGGTCTCCCTGGAGCCTTCTTTTCTCCAGGCTGAACAACCCTAACTCTCTCAGCTTGTCCTCATAGGAGAGGTGCTCCAGCCCTCTGATCATCTTTGTGGGCCTCCTCTGGACTCGCTCCAACAGGTCCATGTCCTTCTTATGCTGGGGGCCCCAGAGCTGGATGCTGTACTCCAGGTGGGGTCTCATGGGAGCAGAGTAGAGGGGCAGAATCACTTCCCTCGACCTGCTGGCTACGCTGCTTTTGATGCAGCCCAGGATGCAGTGGGCTTTCTGGGCTGTGAATGCACACTGCCAGCTGATGTTGAGCTTCTCATCAGCCAACACCCCCAATTCCTCCTCAGGGCTGTTCTCAAGCCATACTCCACCCAGCCTGTATTTGTGCATGGGATTGCTGCAACCCAGGAGCAGGACCTCGCTCTTGGCCTTGTTGAATTTCAAGAGGTTAGCACAGGCCCACCTCTCAAGCCTGTCAAGGTCTCTCTGGATGGCGTCCCTTCCCTCCAGCATGTTAACCGCACCACAGTTTGGTGTTGTTGGCAAATTTGCTGAGGGTGCACTCAGTCCCACTGTCCATGTCGCCAACAAAGATGTTAAATAGCATTGGTCCCAGTGAGAATCCCTGAAGAACACCACTCATCACTGGTCACCACTTGGACATCAAGCCGTTGACCGCAACTTTTGAGTGTGACCATCCAGCCAGTTCCTTATCCACTGAGGGGTCTATCTGTCAAATCCATGTCTCTCCAGTTTAGAGGAAAGGGTGTCATGCAGGACAGCATCAAATGCCTTGCAGAAGTCCAGGTAGATGATGTCAATTGCTCTTCCCTGATCCACCAATGCTGTAACCGAATCGTAGAAGGCCACCAAATTTATCAGGCATGATTCTGATTTAGTGAAGCCATGTGAGCTGTCACCAATTACCTCCTTATTTTCCATGTGCCTTAGCATAGTTTCCAGAAGGATCTGCTCCATGATCTTGCCAGGGACAGAGATGAGACTGACCAGCCTGTAGTTCCCCAGGACTTCCTTTTTTTCCCGTTTCAAAAATGGGGATTATGTTTCCCCTTTTCCCGTCAGTGGGAACTTCACCAGACTGCCACCACTTCTCAAATATGGTGGATCGTGGCTTGGCAACTTCATCCGCCAGTTCCCTCAGGACCCATGGGTGAATCTCATCAGGTCCCATGGGCTTGTGCACCTTCAGGTTCCTCAGCTGGTCTCAAACCTGGTCTTCTCCTACAATGGGCAGTTCCTCATTTTCCCAGTCCCTGCCTTTGCCTTCAGCGACTTGGGCAGTGTGGCTAGAGCCCTTGCCAGTAAAGACCGAGGCAAAAAAGTTATTGAGTACCCAAGCCTTGTCCATGTCCTGGGTAACGAGGTCTCCCATTTCCTTCCTGAGTGGGCCCACACTTTCACTAGTCTTCCTTTTATCACCAACATACCTATAGAAGCTTTTCTTGTTGCCCTTGATGTCCCTGGCCAGATTTAATTCAATCTGGGCTTTAGCTTTCCTAACCTGAACCCTGGCTCTTTGGACAATTTCTCCGTATTCCTCCCAGGCTACCTGTCGTTGCTTCCATCCTCTGTGGGCTTCCTTTTTCAGTTGAGATTGTCCAGGAGCTGCTTGTTCATCCATGCAGGCCTCCTGGTGGTTTTGCCTGACTTCTTCTTTGTCAGGACGCATTGCTCCTGAGCTTGGAGGAGGTGATCCTTGAATATTAGCCAGCTTTCCTGGGGCCCTCTTCTCTCCAGGGCATTATCCTATGGTATTCTGCCAAGCTGATACCTAAAGAGGCCAAAGTCTGCTCTCCTGAAGTCCAGGGTAGTGAGCTTACTGTGTGCCCTCCTCGCCACCCTAAGGATCTTGAACTCCACCATCTCATGGTCACTGCAGCCAAGGCTGTCCTTGAGCCTCACATTCCTCACCAGCCCCTCCTTGTTGGTGATAACAAAGTCCAGCAAGATCCAACTTCTACTCATTGGGTTTTCTATCACTTGGAGAAGGAAGTTATCATCGATGCGTTCCAGGAACCTCCTGGATTGCTTATGCCCTGCTCTGTTGTCCCTCCAACAGATATCAGGGTGATTGAAGTCCCCCATGAGGACCAGGGCATGCAAATGTGAGGCTGCTCCACTCTGTCTATAAAGGGCCTCATCTGCTCGGTCTTCCTGGTTGAGTGGCCTTTAGGAGACCCCCACTGTAATGTCACCAGTCCCTGGCCTCACTTTAATCCTGACCCATAAGCTCTTGGTCAGCTCCTCATCCATTCCCAGGTGGAGCTCCATGCACCCCAGGTGGTCTTTGACATATGACATAGAGGGTGACATCCCCTCCTCAACTCCCCTGCTTGTCTTTCCTGAAGAGCCTGTATCCTTTCATTCCAACACTCCACTCATAGGAGCCATCCTACCACGTCTCGGTGATGCCAATAAGATCATAGCCCTGCAGGTGTGTGCACATCTTTAACTCCTCTTGTTTATTCCCCATGCTACGTGTGTTTGCACAGAGGCATTTAAGTTGGGCCCCCAATGAAGCTAATTTAGTGTCTGGAGTGGCTAGTATTCCCTTATGCTGCACTCCACATGCTCTCCTGATGACCTGCAAACCTTCTGCAGGTTTAGGCATCTATTACTGGTATTGGCATCGTACTGGGAGGAGTGGGATGGATTGTGGTTCCTCTCCCCAGGCAACTCTAGTTTAAATCCCTCTTCTGGAGCTTGGCAAGCCTCTGACCAAAGATGCTCTTCCTGTTTACTGACAGGTGGACCCCATCAGCAGACCAGGTTTCTCAAAGTGAGTCCCATGGTCTAAGAAGGCAAACCCCTAGCTGTGGCACCAATCATGTTGCCATTTCCACATGCACATCTGCTTGTGGAAATGGCAACATTAAATTAATTATTTTTAAAGGAGAGAAGGAAGAGAAATCATGAATATTCTTCATTTTTCATTAAGGTACTTTAATACCTCATTAGTTCTGATAATATAATCTCTTCTTGGGTAGTGATGTCACCAAGTGTCCATGGCTAAAATTTTATAAATAGGAAAAAAAAGTCTTCCGTTTCACACAAGTCTTGTGTGAATTAAGGCAGCATTTCTTCAAGTGTAAAGGTCATGCCTGCAAGGTTAAATTAACCTTCTCTTATTAAACTACAGTGCTTTTTAATCATTTCAGAAGCATTCCAACGTTTGGTGGACATGGATGGACATGGACATTAAAACTGTTAAATGTGACTGGCTTAATTGTACTAATTTACAAATATCAGATCTCTGCAATTCTTAATTCTGAGATGTGAGAAGTTCGGGTTTTTTTTCCTTTCATTTGAGTTCCAGTTACCACAGATTGATGAGAAATCAGCACTGAGCAATAACAAAAGCAAGAACAGCATAAAACCAATAAAAAGCAATAAATATGTATAAATATGTTAGTAAATATCGTGAATAGGTATGAAGGGATTTGCCTACTCCAAAGAGTTTGGAGTCTCAGCATTAAATTTCTATATCATTTGGAAATTTCACTCTTTCAATAATCTCTGCCCAAACAAATCATGAAATGATGTCTTAGGTTTTAAATTCAGAAAGGGCTGTTATACCTATCGAGTTTGACCTGTTTTGTATTACATACCATACAATTTCATATAGCTGTTCGGTTTTGAACCTCGTAACCTGTGTTTGACTGAAGGAGATGACGAACGTAAAAGCCAATGTGACTGAACCTGAAATATACAGTATCTCTTAGGCACTGATCCTATAACACTTCAGCATATAAAATGTTCTGGTGATTTCAGAGGGGCTACTCTTATCCAGTGAGGTTTGTAGAATTGCAACCAGTTTCTTGTAGCTTCAGTAATTATTTGGTTTTGGTCAATGGAAAAAAAATAGATTTTCAGATTTCAGTGTAATGTGAGGTAGAGGGAACAAAGGTTTGCAGGAAGAAGACAAAATATAAGTGGAGCGTAAACAGTAAGTAATGCCAGAACACACTCACTGAGTTTTGTGTACTGCTTTTTACCCCTAACCATGGCTTCTTACTTAGAACCTAACAGATAGCTTAAAGGAGTGAAAGATGCTGACCTGTCAGCTTTGTACTGGAAGATATTTTTGCCTGTTCTGTATTGATGATAGTACAACAACCTACTTGTGTTAGTAAATAAACCCCATTTTTCAGTCTGCACAACTTTTAGAACAACTTAATCTATCTACATGTAGGTATTACTTTAAGAACAAACAGTTGATTTTATAATTAACTTGCATTGCAAGTAGGTCTGTGTGCCCTATGTATATCTAAAGGGGGTTATTCAAAGTACTGAGGTTCTGACCTTGCAATAGTTGGTAGAACTTGTGTGCTGGCAGACCTTGTATCTATATGCAGCATCTCGTGGACTTCAGTGGGGCTCTGAATGTGTTCGCAGAGTCAACAAAGAATGACTGAACGCAAGGCTAAAAGGAACAAAATTATGTACAGAAATAAATATAAATGTATTGTAGAATGACTGATCTTCAAGTTTTCCTGTGTCTCACAAACCTTTGTTTATTCTGGATATTTTTATTGGTTTTCTCAAAATATTTTCTTTTTGGCTAGTCGTTTTAGATAAAACTAGTTTTTAAGGCAAATTTGCTTCCATGCCGTGCCACTAGTTTTTATCACCACTTAAACATTTATTTTCTATTAATATTAATTTCTTGTATAAAACATTTTTTTAAAGTAGGAAATAGTTTTTATTTGTTTTACTTTGCTTCTTCCTCTCTCTTTTTCATGTAATGTCTATTTTCTCCCAAAGACAGAAGCCCTGTGCATAAACCTACAGTAGGACTTTTTAAGCAAACCACTGGTATAAGACTCTTAGAGTTAAAAGTTTGTCTAAATGAGCCAGCAACTAGTGGGCTTACTGTTTTTTTATTCTGAGAAAACACATTGCCTCTCCATGGATGTTTCTGCACCTGGAAGGCTTGAATTCCTCTTGGGATATGAGGAGAATGAAAGAATCTGTAAACTCTTCAGTCTTAGTCCTAGCCTTAAATTATCATTGCGCAGCTGTGAAAACCTCACAGTGGAAAAGTTCCCATAGTATTTTACATATACTTACAGCCTTCTACAAGAAGGCTGAAGGTTTAACCTGGGAAGCACCTAACTACAGCCAAGTCCACAGAAAGCACAGCTGGAATCAGGAAATTTGAGCATTTGTGTTGCTTATTTGTGGGTTTTGAATTTCTGCTTATGGGTAGGAGCTGATCTAAAGGACACAGACAAGAATTATATTAAAATAACTATTGAAATATAGATTGAAAATCCAAAATGAAAAAAAATTGTTTAACTGTACATCTGAGTAGAAGAATTAGAAAGCTGAATCAACATTTTTCTAAAGACAAAATTGAAATTTGGAAAACTTCTAATAACTGTGGTATTAAAAACTTAAGAGCACAGTAAAAAAAAAAAATCTCCGTGTACTCTCTTTTTTGGCTTTGTACATACAAGTTGTATTAACTTGTTCATAATTTCAGATATAAAGTTCAAATTGTACTGAATTAATAGGAATTTAAATATGCAATTTTTAAGCTTTTCCTGTTTTCTGTAAAATTTCTTGTAGTATCTTTCTGTCTCGCTTACCGCTCCCCTGAGGCTTTGATTCAGGCAAAAAAACCTGACACTCAGAATTCAATGAGATTGCTATTATGAATGTAAACAGACAAAAATGGTTTCCTTGGCAACAGAAACTAGGTGAAAACACTCAAGTGAGCTACGCTAAATGCACTCACTCAACTTTCTTTAGTTATCAGTTCACAAGCTGGATGCAGAGGGAATCAAGCATTTTATGCTCAGTCAGTGTAAAGTTTCTAAATGGACTGAGGCTCTGGGCAGATAAGTGTATGTGTACACCCTGGACTCCCATTAGCTATTGTGAACTGTGACAAACTGAGATTCAAAAACGTGTTGGCTACATATCCGCCATTGTCATTCCTGTTCAGGTGACACCAGAAAAGACCGAACTTTTCATCACTGTTCAGAAAATTGCTGTGTTTAAAGCAGTTATTTTAAATTCAACAGCATCCGTTGTTTTTAAGTAAACATCATTTGTGTATAACCTGAACATTGAATTCCATTTACATTTTTAAACTTATTATTAAATCACAACTGTATTGAGCTTATTTTCTTTATTGTTTCATAGATGGATTGTATGTCAGCTTCCACTTTTAGGGTTGCCGTTATTGACATATTATTCAAAAGATGTTAACTAACATGATGAATAAAAGATGTGTGGGTGTGCCTACTGCTAGTGTAGGGAAGCTGTGTTACATTTCTACAAAATTATAATGCCATATATCATTTGCTGAAGTTCCGAGTTCCAAATATGTCAGTTCTAAATTCAAAACTGGAAGCATATATGTTATATTTACTGAGCTGAATTAATACATGGTTTATTTTATCATATGCGTAGCACATAGCAGCATGTGTAGATTAACCTTCTTCTATCTCATTCCAAGATTAGTCTGAGATTAATCACTTGGTTAATCTGAATGAAAAAAAAAATAAATGAGTTTAATATTCTCTTGAAACTCTGATTACAATAAGATTTACCATGGGGAAAATAAATAATGCTGCCAATTAATACAGTAAAGATGAGATTAAATGTTGATTTCATTGTTTATACCAGTTTTCAAAAGAGCATGTTTCATCTCTCCATCAAAAGAGCTCCACAAAAAGCAACCATTATTACTATGGAAGTATGTATTTAAAAACTTCCGGAGACCAGAACTTGATAACTTTGTCAAAAGGAGTTTAAAACTGATCTGCCTTAACAATAAAAAGGATAAAATAAGTGGTAAAGCAAATACTCTATTTACTGCATTTCAACATGCAATGAACTATTGTTGTGCTGCATGAAGTATTGGTGTCCTTAAAAAAAAATGGGAAGAAATTGATTACTTGAGCTACCTTCCCTTCAGTATATATATTTTGATGCCGTGTGTGTCTACTTGGAACGCAGTATGAAGTGTGTTATATCTAGGCAGTTTTGTGTATCTTTCTTAGATAGTTTCAGGTAATGCCACACTCAGTGGCAGCCTACAGTACAAGCAGGTGCACGGTCCTAAAGATGCTGTGTTACAGGACAAGCGCTATTAAATAGGAAATTTTGACCTTCTGCATCTGACCGAGATAAAATAGCTTCTCCTTTCCATAATGAAAATATTTAATTTTACTATAGGATGGGTGATGTTACCGTAAGAATGGGGTCAATGCCACTCTCTCACAATGTGATACGGACTCTTGGCAGGTGCTGTCTCTCACCATTATATAGGTGGCTCTGGAAGGAGCCCAAGCACAGGGAGTGGGATGGAGCAATTTTGTTAATGCAAAGGAGACAGTGAGCTCAAAAAGCACCTGTTCGCTCTGATCCTTGAGTCTCAGGGTACATTCGTGAGTGTATTGAATAAACACTTCACGAAGGAGAAGAAGGAACAGAAAGTTTTTCTTTCCATGGAAAGAGAAAATTGAATACCTGGGAATTAACATGCTGGGACATTTATTTTATTCTGCCATAATAATGGAGAAATGTTTTCTTTTCTACAGAAAGGTCCTTTTTGGTACTTGCTCTGTTATTGTATAAAGGGCTCTAGAGAAAGGGGCAAATTAATCGGTCATAGCTTAGGGAGCAAAAGCCTTCTCTCAGAGCATATCTGAACGAAGTCATATTACACACGTCCTTGGTGTTTTATACCACAGTTACATCTGAGTGCATAATGTAATTAGATTTCTGGCTCTGTATTACAGAGTGGTGTTGATGACAGAGTGCAAAAAAAATTGAAATGACACAATTGAGAAGATAAAGGTAAGCTTAGCAAAAGGAAGAAATGACGACAGGCAACATTTATCTGCACTGTAATTGACTGCAGATTGAGTTTGTACCTATCAGGCAGAAATCAGGATACTCTTCTTATTCGATATGAAATATGTCATCGTGTTGACATCACCTTTAAAAATTACATTATATAACTTCACTTAATCTCTTATTCTGCAAAGTCTTGCAAAGGTACTTAGCTTCTTTGTCTCTTGTACTATAAGTCTGTGAAGCTCTGCTTTCTGGAATTCCTCTGTTTTCCAGAAAATAAGCATAGGACTTGTGGGTAGTCCTGAATTTCCTACGTGTACTCACTGGGCAAAAAAAAGCAGTAGACCTTGTAAGAAATTATTTTTGAAAATTTAAAATAGCCTCAAATAAAAGCTTACCTACTAAATAGAGTAAATATATTTCAGTGCAGAAGACTGTACAATCCTCTTCTCATTTTATGAACATTTATGAAAATTTTTCTCATTTTTTGCTCACAGCAAAAGCCCTGCCCTAGGCAGAACCAACTGTTGGGCATCACAAGGCTGTTAGACTTTCTCTCTGTAAACTTCTCCAATTTACATACTAGAGAAGTTCCATAAAGATCAGCTCAGGTTATGTAAATAGCACATACCTGGTAGTACACAGATGTCTCAGCTGCATACTGCAGCCTTCTCTGAGCAGTGCTGTCATCGCTGGCTGGCCAGGCGTTGGAGTCATTAGAAAAAAATACAACGCTTGTTCCAAAAATAAAAAGGTCTTTTGAATTTTATCACTTTCTTGTGTGCTTAGAACATCTGTAAAATTGTATTTGAAGTACTTATTGACAGCCCAAGTTTAGGAAAATATTCTGTACTCAGAGATGAAGGCAATGTGTAGCATAGGCATCTCATAAACAATTTGCCGCACTTCACCAAGGACAGAAGTCCTCTTGGCTTATGCAGTTGTGTATTCTTGCTTTCCCTGTGTGACCAGCTCACTGACAGTATTAGTTTGAACTGAGACACTCATTTTTTGTTTTCAGAGCTTTTTACTCCGGAGAATCCTGACATCAGTTGCTGATGTATTAGCCAAAAATTGCTACTATTGCACTGGGAATAACAGCAGAGGTGATGGTACTATCCAGTAGCTGGTAAAAACAAAGACATGACATGATCTACTGAAATCTCAGATAGACCAAAAAGACTTTTCAGTACTTGAGACTTTCTAATAGCATGGGTAGACTGCAGCCTCGCTCTAATTGGCCAGATGACAGCATGGAGCAGAGCACTCTCCACAATGGACGTATTTCAAAATGCATTGTGAAATAAAAAAGACATAATGCAGGATAGTTGGATTAAATTTTTGTGAGGAAGATTCAGTGGAATATATTCTTTCTGCATCTCTAATCTGTTCTCATTAAGACCCCACCTGGAGTACTGCATCCAGCTCTGGGGCCCCCAGCATAAGAAGGACATGGACCTGTTGGAGCGAGTCCAGAGGAGGCCCACAAAGATGATCAGAGGGCTGGAGCACCTCTCCTATGAGGACAAGCTGAGAGAGTTAGGGTTGTTCAGCCTGGAGAAGAGAAGGCTCCAGGGAGACCTTATAGCGGCTTTCCATTACCTAAAGGGGGCCTACAGGAAAGCTGGGGAGGGACTCTTTATCAGGGAGTGTAGTGATAGGACGAGCGGTAAAGGTTTTAAACTGGAAGAAGGTAGATTTAGATCAGGGATTAGGGAGAAATTCTTTACTGTGAGGGTGGTGAGGCACTGGAACAGGTTGCCCAGAGAAATTGTGGATGTCCTGGAGGTGTTCAACACCAGACTGGATGGGCCTTTGAGCAACCTGGTCTAGTGGAAGGTGTCCCTGACCACAGCAGGGGGTTTGGAACTAGATGATCTTCAAGGTCCCTTCCAACTCTAACCATTCTATGATATTCACTACACTTGTTAAAAAAATATTTCTTTGAGCTGGCTTTTATTATGAAGATGTTTCCTAGAGGGAATGACTGAGGCAGGAAAACTTCTTCTTCTTCTTGTAAGAAGATTGGTAATATGAAGTGGACCAGGAGGGATATGAAAAAGATAGAAGATGCAGTGCTGCTAAGTTGAAAACTCTCTGAGAATAAGAGGAAACCCTTTTTGTCTCAATGCACAAAATTAAGCACAATGTTTTTGTTGGACCAATGCCTAAAGAACATAAGTGAGAAGACATATGATTCACTGAAGTACATTAGTCAGGCAGACAAACATATTCCATGTAGATATGATGACTGTAATTGTAAGAGAATACTGTCTGGGTTGTTTAAAATATTTCATCTTCCTATTTTACACAATGCAATTTGCTTGGTAATATGATGCCCTTATGGTAATTGTGGTACAATATTGCACTTAAGCAAAGAAAATACAGCTGAGTTTTGACACTATGGCTGTTATTTCTCACTAAGCACACCTGCATATAGAATTTTCTATTCTTTTATGGTATATGTATGTCTGTGTGTTCATAACATATATATACACAATACATGTTTACATAGACAAATACATTTTTTATATTGTAACAATTTGGTAAGGTTACAAAATGTAAGGATTAGAAAGGACGCTAATTATTCCAGATAGATACATGGAACCAGAGAAAATTATTTGTTTTGCAAAAGAGATGCTTAATCTAACTTGTACTGCTCAAATAGGCAGGACTTCATTACAAATAACCTTGAAAAGTGATTTCCTATTTAGACATCTTGCCATCTCCTTTAAGTAATTCCTATAGACCAAAGTTTGTCTACATGTAATTTGCAGGATCAGAGCCATCAAATTTTATTTTAGGATCCTTGAGTTTTCAACTTCAGATACAAAGTAATAATTTACCTTTTACTTTGCTGTTAGAGATCTTTTTCAAGAATGGGTATCATTTCTTAAAGTTCACTGTAATGTTGCACCAGCAGCATTTGACATATTTTTCATGCTTTATCACTGACTGGGTCACACATTTGCTGCCAGTGACTTGTCTTCACAGTGCTAGGGTTAATTCTGTGCATCAAACATGGAAACTATGATGTGAGAAGCAAACTGGAAACTATGATGAAAGAAGGAAGTAAGCTCTTTCTTAAGGTATTCTTCTATGTGGTCTTTTGTAATAATAAAGAGAAACAGAATTTAATATATGAGGGGGTTTAGGATAGCTGATACACTATGATTAAGAAGTGTCCTGTAGTAATAGGGAATT
>NW_009649190.1:2853917-2866329 GCF_000708025.1 Charadrius vociferus | reverse complement strand
GAGAACATCTCATTTTAGATCAAACAGTTGTTTCTCAAAGGGGAATGGCTTCCTTCAAGATGAGCAATTATAAAAGTCAGTACCCCTTTACAAAACATTGAAAAGGGAATCCTCCCACGATTCCCATCAGCTTCTGTAAATGTAGGGTTTCACTTGTAACCTCTGCCCATAACTCGTCTGAGCACAACTTCTAGCACAACTTGGTAAGGTGATATATAAACATGTATATGTTATCTTCTTGGTTTTTGCAACTGTTGAACTCTGAAGTGTTGCAGAAGGAGACCCCTTCTCACCTTTCTGAAGGGGTACAGTCTCTTAACTCAGTTGAGCATCATGATTGGCACCGAGAAGTAGGACTAACTTGTCTTTCACTCTTCTGCTGTCTCTCAATGTTTCTTAATTCTGCATGAAATTTGGGAATAATTGCATTTTATGACCTATCTTATTTTTGTTTTTAACCTACAAGTAAATACCGCTTAAGTAATGAGTTTTATAAGCTACAAGTAAATGCCATTTAAGCAGTGAGGATTATTTTAGTTCTCTTACGGCTGTGAGAAATGATTCAGTAAGGTACCATATTTTGTGTTGCTGTGCTGAAAGAGATATTTATGGATATTTTTCCATTTCCTACATCTTATTCCTGCAAGAAAAGATAATGACAGACCTGTTTGTTGGGTTTTGGGTTTTTTTTTCAGGATTCCAGTTCAATTGTAAAAGTTCAGCATAAGCTAATTTGGAGCTGGTTAAATGCTTAGGAGCAATCTGTCTGCTCTCACATAGAACTACCGTTAACATGCCAGCTACAGTTATATTAAAACAAGCTCAGATGGCTTCATTTCCCCACAGAGGATGGAGATTTAAACTTTGAAATAAAAAAGGCCTAAAGATCATCTTTAAGTAGAGCCTGGGTAAACTGGCAGAGCTCTGTGGGAAGTGAGCAATGGACAGCTCTGCGTAGCAGCCATCGTACTTGTAAATTTGAGCAATGTGTTTCTACTTTAGAGCAATTTCATTCATGTATTTCAGAACACTGAAAAGGTCACCAATTTCTCCATAGGCCCTCGTTGTATATTCCTTATACATCCAACACTCTGCTTGAGTTGTGGTTTGTGGAACTGTAGCTGTAAGAATCTGGAGGGAAGAGAACTATGGATGCAGGACACATAAATCTGGGGTGCTTCGACAACAATTCTGTGAAGAGAGTTGATCTGTGTGTCAAACTAATATCAACATTCATAATTCAGTATTAAGGATCGTGTTCTGACTACCTTTCTGATATTTGAAGAATGACACTATTAGTTAGCGAAAACAAATGCAGTCAGAATCTGGAGCTGACTGATAATTAAATTTGACTAGAAACTGTAAAAATAGTTGACATGATAGCAACATGAGGATGTACTGTATAATGTCATTTCTAATGCATCATCGTAACTTGACACTGGTCTTTCAGTTTAAAAATAATTAACATCTCTTGACTGTTTGTATTTGGCTTACAGTATGTCTCAGTGTTACGTGTTGGGAATTGTAAAAGGTGCATGATTGTGCTGTTCCTGTTCAAGTTGTTTCTAATTAATAACTTCACTGTCCAGTGTTCTTTCAATAAGGGTACCTAATACAATATTTACATTATTTTAGGTATAGAGAAACCGGCTTTTCAACCAAACTGAATGATGCATCTCAATGTACAGCAAGAGCATATGCATGTGTGTATATGTATGCATGCATACACATGCACATATATGTGTCTATTGGTTTAGACAAGGTCTCTCACTTCTTTCCTCGTCACCTTGAGCTTCTCAAATCTCAGGCATCTGGAAGGAATCATGACTTTTCAGGAAAGCTGGAAGTCATAAATCTTAGATTAATTGATATATATGCCTATTGTGATATTCACTGTAACTTCCTTTCCCCCCCCAAATTCGGCACATTAAAAAACATTCAATAAAGGTCTAATGACTAACAGATGCCAGGTAATGCAGGATTCTGCTACCTGCATGAGTGGCTTAGTGAGTCAAGTGACTGTCATTTTATCCCTTTGATCGTTTGAGTTTGTAGCCACTAAATTACATATGTGTTTTTTTCTTTTTCTGCTTCCACAATAGAAAGCATTTACCTTTCTTTTATGGTCTAAGTATCTGCTATTGTTTCATGCCAGAAACAAAATACTGACCTTTGAGGGTCCTTGGGCTGACCTAGCATAGCTGCTTTTCATTTGTTCAGTTCTGTAGTAGCTACATTTTTACTATTTTTCAAGACTCTTAATAATTTCTCTTTCAAGTCAGAAAAGTATTGCTTTCAATAAAGTTTGAAGTTCAGCAGTTAAAATATAAGAAATTTTTCAGGTTGTTAACTTATTAACTGGAAGACTATCTTTCTTATAAAAGTTTTAATAATTAGAGAAAAAATAAACTCTGAGTATTCATACTAATTCCAGTGTTTTTTTTCTATAAGGTTTAATTTTATACTTCAAATACTATTCTTAAAATATATTTGCAACATAAATTAAATGAAGAAAAGTGGGTATTAACTCTTAGAATAATAAAGATACTTTCAGTGTGATACATAAATCTTAATAGCAATGCACATACAAATCTATTCTAGTTTAACGATATCAATTGGCCAAAAACATATTTGGGACTGTGACAGGATTTGTATGAGCTTTCTCCTTTGAAAGGATGCGCCTGGCTTTGAATTTCAAACACTACCTTTTGTAGCAGGTGGACAAAAGTAATCATTCTTTTTTTAACAAAGCCAGCTAAGTTCATGTCTGCCTCACATTCAGTTAAATCTTTGGTGATGGGCTTTGAAGAGAGTGTTTTATGTTTTGCTTTCTTTTGTTTGGGCTTTGGTTTTGGTTTGGGGTTTTTTTGGTTTGTTTTTTACTGTTAGTCTTTGCTGAGACATTCCTAATACCACTGTTAATAGTAAACTGTTGTTTGAAGGAAGCTTTGACAAAATAACTATTTTGAAGTCGAAACTGGAAAAGTACAAAGCTACTGGGAGAAGAGTGCCTTCCTCCCTGTTGCCTGAGAATTAATATATTTATTTTTATGCAAAAGCAAAAGAAGTCTTGATATAAAAGCTAATTGTAGCATGGTAGACTAAAACAACCTTATTTTGGTTTGAAAATAATATACTGTATTTGTCGACTTGGGGTTGCTTGAGTATTTTTTCCATTGTTTTCCAAGCATCATTCTAAATATAATTTTCTGTTTGGTCGCTACTTGGATAATGTGAATGGTACCCATTATTGAAAGGTAGTCTGTATTTGTACTAATACAGAGAATGCCAGTTTAGAAATGAGCCTGATTGCATGGTTCATTTTGTTCTCCTTTGTAGAGCCAGGCTGCGGCCCACTACAAAGGCACTAAACATGCCAAGAAGCTCAAAGCACTGGAAGCCATGAAAAATAAGCAGAAATCTGTTACTACCAAGGACAGCGCAAAGACTACCTTCACTTCCATCACTACCAATACCATCAATACCAGCTCTGACAAAACAGGTTAAGCGACAATCTTTGTTGGTTTCGTTTCTTTTCCTTTTTTTTTTTTTTTTTTTCTTGTTTAATTCCATGTCTGTTTGGTTACGTGCTTGCCGCATTGATTCATGCTCGATCCATCTTTCTGTGTGATATTGATTGCGTTTAGTCCTTTCAGTAGGCCGGTGCGAGTATGATAGTCGTGTAACCGATTTCTCGTAGTGAAAAGAGGCTTGTCATTCTTTTAGGACAGAACGCAATACTCACGACTCGATTAATTTTTATAGTGGCTAAACTATTACATATCAACTTAACTAAACCTCCTAGTCTATATACAGTGTCTCTCTATAAATAATTACATATGGCACATTTCTTTTAACCGCAAACAATGTTGCAAATTGCACTACTTGTGTCTAGAAGCCTCTTACGAAAGCATTGTTAGTAAAAACCTAATTTTCATAAATTTCAAACATTGCATTATTTTTTTTAAATGGCTATTGCATGGTTCTGAGCTGGAAAATATCTGTATAACCTCTATTCCACACAATCAGGTAAGTGCTATTGATGCCAATTATTCTGCTTAAATGAGTCTTCAGACTTAAATAATATCCTTTAAATTATTGTGTGGGTAAAAGGTACTCCTTTGCAAATAAGATCTATGTGGGTATTTGGTAAAATCAACATGATTTGATGAAGCTCGCATCTTAAATATGTAGCTATTGTACCGGAAATTTTGAAGGACGGTTGTAAGTTTGCTGAAGAATAGTCTCGTATCTCACCAGATATGACTGCTCTGGTCTATGAAGGGATACAGTTTGCATGTTTGGCCATAATCAACCCCCCTTCCCCAAACAAGCCAAACTAGCCACGGCAAAAAAAGACAAAGCTGTGGAACAGCAGAGATCTTTATACTGCTGCTGAAAACTGCTCATTTGGAACCACTTCTGATGCAGTAAGTTTAGCATTGTAAATGGATGTGCACTAACCAATTATAGTATAACAAAAAAGTACCTTGCAGACGTGTAGTACTTGCCTTAAGATACATCTTTGCTATGTTTGTTATAGACAGATACCTCTATGTCTATCTTTCTCTCTGGATATCTTTGTTATAGCCCTTTATTACAGACAGCATATGTTTTTATGAAGGTTTATGTCCTAATTAGAATAGGATTCCTTTAAGAAACAATTGTTACAATATTTTTGTGGTTGTTACAACAACAAAAAAGGGAAATATTCTGAGTACTTTTGTTTCTATGATGAAAGAAATGAAGCATGGGAGAATAGGAACAAGGATGGGAAATGTCGGAAGTCATTTACAAAAATATATGTGTTTCTAAACATACAAATACCCTTAAAAGTTTCTCCTGCTGTTACCTGTTAGCACGTTCAGAACCATAAGGGGGATGTTCCATGGAAAGACTGATATATTGTTACAAAATATGATCTAGTAATTTGAGAAAATAACTGAAGAAAAAAGAGATCTCTTTAAGCCTTAAAATATATTATTCAAATGCTTTTTTTCTTATGCTGTGTAAGTTTGAAGGATTTTCCAGGGTGCCTTAAAACCAGTCTGAGTCTTTCCATCAGGATTTGAATTAGATCCGTGGCAAGATATATGAACTGTCTTGTATCCAAGGTCAGTAGTACAAATCAGTTTTTATATCAGCATAAGTAACAAAACATCAGAAAACTAGTTGCGCACAAAAGCAATCCCCTGTGCAGGAGTTCCCTCAGCTTTACACATTGTTTGTGACTTCCCGGATTAATTTCATAGAATGTGTGTATGCATATGCATCTATGTACTCATATACTCTATGTACTCTATGTTAGAAGTACTGACCTTAATGGCATTCTAAAAGACACATATTGATGTTAATTGACAAACAGCCCAAAATCTGACAAGTTCACAAAATGCTGAGAGCCATATTCAACTGCTGGCAAAAGCCCTATTCAACCGGTGGCCTTCAAAGATAGGCAGCCAGTTCTATCCAAATGCAGTTATTACAGATCAGCATTAATATGACTGGCAGTAGGAATAGCATCCTTGGTGTAAGTTATCCTTTGTAGAATCAAGGACCCGTGCATAGTGGGAGAAAAAAAAAAAAGAGAAAAATAAAGGAAGTTTTGGTTAGCCAAAAGGATGAAATTTTCTGGTAAACATGACAAGTTAAAAATTTCATACCTCAGATTTTCTTTCCTTTCCAGTGGTTCTGTGTCTTGTATTTGCTTGACAGAACTTTTAAGGGCAAAATGATTTCTGAAAGCCAGAATAATATGAGAATATACTGTGCTGTAAGAGATTGCACATTCGTAAATGAATGCTGTAAAAGTTAGCAGCATATTATGATAGTAAGATGCAGTTCTGAGGGAATAATTATATTAATTAATATAATTAATTAATTAATCTTTCATAACTAGAAACAAGTTCTGTTACTATGTCCCTGCACTTGTGATCATTTGGAACAAAACCTTTTTCTACAGTATTTTCAAGCTCTCTGCTGAAGATTAATACTTGATCCCAAATACACTGAGGATAGGGTCGTGTTCATATCACCTCCAATATATCATGTACAGTAGTGGTTAAATGGTGAATTACATGTCCGTGACAGCACATTGGTCAGGACTTCAGTTCACTGGTTCTGTGTACCCTTAGCAGCTCCAGCAAACAAAATGTCATCAGGAAATCTGCAGTGCTATGCAATGAAGATTATGAAAAAGACCACACAGTATACGAACTGATTCAAGACCTAAAGCAGCAATTTGTTATGTTGCTTATTCGGGAACTATTTTGTTAGATGTGGTGCCAGCATGTGTTATTGCAATAAATAATGGAGACTGTGCAACCCACGATGTAAGCGGACTCCGTAAAACCTTTCATAAATGATTCCTGGTGGTTAAACTCTGTGTTAAGGAGAAAACATAAAATATGGGGTCATTTTGCTCATTGTGTGAAAGTCACTGGGGTTTTTTTTGTACCCCTTTAAATAAACTTTTAGAATTATTAGAAGGCTGGAACTTGAGAAGCCTTTGGGGAAATGAAATATCATGAACAGTTATGTTTGCAGTCCCATAATGGATAATGCCATACTCGACACATGGGAACTTTGTTACCAGTTATAATATTTAACAACCTTCTTTCATTTGTATTTACCATTTATTATGTGATACCTGTAGTCACTCAGGACAGAAAAACAGAAGGTGTGACCATTCCAAAGACAAGCCCACTTTATGGTAGTATACAGCCAGATTTCAGTATTTCTAGGTTCTCCAATAGACAAGCCCACTTTATGGTAGTATACAAGCCAGATTTCAGTATTTCTAGATTCTCCAATTCAGGGGTGACAATAAAAATTCATATTTTCACTGCATGTTAACAGACGTGCATACATATTCCCTGACATAAAGTTATAGAACATCCTTGATAGCTTTACAAATTGGTCCTCCTGTCTGCCAAGGTATATTTTCCTCATAAAGATGCTTCACACCTTCACTTTGGCTGTAAGGACAGATACTTTAGGAACACCTTTCAGAATATATTTAGATAGACTGTGTTCTGGCATCCTAACTGTATGTCCTGTCCAGTAAAGTCATTATCCCGCACTTGAATTTTTTTAATCTAGGGTGAGTGGCCAAGATTATATCCATGTAAAAAGATATTCCTGTGGTTGTTGCATATGTCTAAATATTGATCTTTTCTAAAGCTATTTGAAGTTAAAAAGGACTCTCCGTGACCACATTATCACAAATTAGGTCTTGAACGTTTGGTCTATTTTTATTTATTTATTTATTTATTTATTCAGCAGAGAATTCAGCATGAGTTAGATCAGTTGTTATCAACGGAGAGGAAGGAATAGATCTTTTCAAGTGGGGAAAACATGTCATTGGGAGCTATCACTATGGCAAAGTTTTTAATGTTGCTTTTGAATGTTACACACTATGCCTTCAATCCTCTGTACTGAAATGCAGTGAACAGCTCCTAAAAACAGAGAAAAATGTGATGAACAGAAAAAGTGTGTATCTGGGCCAAGGCACAGACAAGATCATCTATCATTAGTACAGTCTTAGCAGCTAAGAGACCCCTGTGCTGTCAGAGAACAAAACACTGGCACCTGTCCTAAAGAGCTTACAGACTACACATAAAATGAGAGACAACTTAGGGAGATAGACACTGTTAATGTAATAGGCAGGTGTTTTAAAAGAGCAGTAGCATAAACACATTCAAGTGATAAAGGCATCACAAGAAATGAAAACACTGAAGGATGGATTGGAAGGAAAAGGAGGAGGGTTGGGGTTTTTTTTCGGATATTGAATGTGTGTGTGGGAAACAGCACGGGAGAAAGCACAAGTTATCTTCTTTTTCTTTCACTGGCACATATGAAAAGTCTTCTCTGTGCGAAAATTTTAGCTGTGCTACCCCTTTCCAGTCCTTTTTTTTTTTCCCCTCTTTTTGTTTGATAGGATATTTCTGGTCAGCAGATGAAACTCACTCCTGAAATAACAATTTCACTCCAGCTGGGAAAATTCTGGAATGTAGAGCAGGTGGAGTGGGAGAGAGCAGTCAGTCTGGCAAGGTCTTGGGCATAGTAAAGGAAGTCAGGAAGGAGAAAGAAATCTGAAATTATGTGGTAAGTCAGGGAGGAAGAAAAGAAGATGGCATGAAAAGGAGACGTTCAGGAAGGCATGTTGGAGTTTCACAGCCACAGATACCACAGGAACACAGAATCTTTGAGGTTCTGTGAAGGGACATCAAAAGGGACAAGGTGCACCCCTACAGGTCAGAACAGAGTCAGCTAGAGCAGGATGCTCAGTATCTTTTTCAGGTGAGTTTTGAATATCTTCACAACCTTTTTCTGGGCAACCCATTCTAGCATTTGAGCACCCTCAGAGTAAAGAAGAACAAGGAAGTTTTTTCTTGTATTTAAGTCCAATCTCCTGTTTTTCAGTTTGTGCCTGTTTTGTCTTGTCCTGTTATGGGCATCAGTGAAGACAGTCTCTGTCTCTGTCTTTTTAACTTCCTGACCCTGACCCCAGCACGTATTTATACACACTGCTGACTTATGTTTCATGTAGTGTCCACCAGGATCCCAGGTCCTTCTTCACAAAGCTGCTTTCCAGACAGCCAGCCCCCAGCCCAGGCTGGTGCGTAAGGTTATTGCTTCCCAGTTGTGGGACTTCTGCATTTCCCTTTGTTGAACTTCAAGGGACTCTTGTCCCATTCCCCCAGCCTGTCCAGGTCCCTCTGAATGGCAGCATACCCATCTGGTGTACCAGGCACTCCTCCCAGTTTTTTATCATCAGCAAACTTGCTGAAGGTGGACTCTGTCCCATTGTCCGGGTCATTAATGAAGACTTTAAACAATATTGGCACCAGTATCAATTTCTGGAGGACTCCACTAGTGACTGGCCTCCAACTTTGAGTTGGTGACCACAACCCTTTGAGCCTGGCAGTTCATCCAGCATTTTTTTCTATTATCGTTTGTGTCTTTTTGTCAAAATGAGAACTAAGAAACTGTAAGAAAAAAATAAGAATAAGCTCAAAGAAAACAACTAAAATGGAAATAAGTAAGACTTTCCGAAATCTCTAAATTCTGCTAATGCATGGCTTTAATATGTTTGCACTAGTTTCCCACTAGGCAAATCACACTGAATTTATGTAACATGCATTACTCTTGTAAAATGTATTTTACATGCAATTAAAATTTTAAAAAGAACGTTGATGGGACATGATTATGTGCAAAGCTCTTTCTCTTGCATTTTAAATTGTCTCCTTATGTCTTTCTCTTGAAATACCTGACAAATTCAGTTTTTATCTTCAGAGCTGGTTTATTCTTTTTAAGGGCACTTCGTGCCCTGTTCTATACTGTGTCGTCTTCGTGTATTGTGCCTTTTCTAATAATTCCATAGTGCATTTTGTCACCCTTGCAAACTTTAACTGTGCTTTTATGGGATGACTCAACAGTCTACAGATACTGGGAGTAAAAGCTAACGCAGGTCCGTTGCCTTAACGTCAGCTTACACTGGAGCTGGATTTGGTCTGTAGATACGTAGGGAATGGCGATAACGTGTTGCACAGTATACAGGATGTCTTATGCCATTACTGAGACGGAAAGCTCAGCTTCAAATACAAGGAATGTTTTAGCAAAAGTAAATCTACTGGACTGCCTAGACTGTTCATCTGTACTTTTTGTTTTATTGAATATATGAAGGAGAGAAGGGCAGAGGTTATAAAACATAGTATCAGTTGAGAGCCTAGGTGGAATTTCTTTGACCAAACATAGACATACATATTGACGCTAATTGCACTGGGCTGTCCTTAGTGTGAGAGGAAATCATGTCAATGAAGTCTAGGGCACAATTCATCTTATTCTAAAGTCAACATCTATAATAAATCAGATGAATGGTGAAGACCTGAGAAAAAGTATAAAAAATGCCTGTGGTGACTAGGTCAGATATAAACTGCTATGCTGATGCCTAAAGTTAGCTGAGACAAATTCCAACCTCAGTGACCAAATTGCCCTTTGCTTTAAAGTGCCTAGGTTTTTTTCCACAGGTTTTGATTCTTTTTAACTGAATCTTTAATTGCTCTGTAAGAATTTGATGCTCAGTGTTCAAAATCTGAGTTGTGTTAGTTAATTCCGCATGGTCATGTAACAAATGACAGTATTTCTATCTGCCAAGTGAAAATTTTAATATGCTTTTGAATAGCTTTTAGATTTCCCACTAAGGAGAAGAGAGTTTCTTCATTTTTTGTGTGTATTTGTTTTTAAAAAAACATGAACCTTTTTCTCATCTAATTTTTTAGACATGGAACGAAAATTATTGCCTAATAAAGGCAGACTGCTGGAGTATGTATGCTTTAGTATTAAAATATTAACTTCATCTTTCTCATATTAGATTCAACCATCGGTGTCCTAGTGAACACGTCCTATTAGGACATTTGTGTCTCTTTATTAGGACATGTGTCTCTTTCAGGTTTCTAGTAAGGAATCAAGGGACTCTTTGCCAGTCAGTATGTGTTGCTTTATTTAAGATTCAAAACTTCTTGAAATTGTAAGAAAAAGTTTTCAAATGTAGTGCTCAAATTAAAGCTTTCTTTATAGGACAATGTATAATTGACTAGTACTACAGCAGTTTCATTTAAAAATATGAAGAAATACTCTGAATGTATTTATATGAATATGCTTCTGCATGTTTGTTTGCAATATTTGCCCTTCTCTGTTCAAGACAGGTAATTAACTGCTTTTTCCTCCAATATCATGGATTAGCACACCTTGCTTGCTTTCTTTTATCACTTAGATAGTCAAAGCCATGTGTACGTTAGCTCTGTACATAGATGTATTTGTGCAGTTCCTGGTTCAGCTCCAGGACCTGTAATGGAAAGAAACTCCCGTTTGAAAATGAAAATCAGTTTCCTCTTACGTCTGCTTTCCTTTTATTTCGGCTTTCATTTTATCTCCCTTACATTCAGCTTTTGAACTTATTTTCTTTTTTTTTTTTATTATAAATGTACATTTCGGTAATGGCTAGGCTTTACGCTTTATGAGGGCTTCCATATATTAAGAATTATTGGATTATTTCTGGTGTTGCTTGGTGTAGCTACCCTTTTTTATCATTTACTCTTCGAGTTATTTACTTAACCCTTTGTTCTTAATGGCAAACTACCCTAACTTTTCCTTTCTTAAGGAATGCTGAGGAAGACATACTGCTGTATTTATGACATTATCATATATTTACTTAAAAGTGCCACGGCCTATTTATTAGCGTTTTTATAGACAGCAGATTTTCTTGTAATCTTCTGTAACTAAAAAATAAATTATTTCTCATAATGATACAGATGTCAACTGTATTTAAAATTCAAAATATTATTTAATACTATTCAAAATCTGCTGCTGGATGCAGAAACAATTTACTGTATGAGCCCAATGTGCAATTTGCTGGTACAGCTTAGGCTGTGGATACCCTTGTATATGCAATTATTATATTAAGGATGTTTAATTTAAGAAGACAATTCAGTGCAGGCTGTTTGTATAACTTAGCTGTTGTTTTGTTTCCATGTGCTTTATTATAGGATAAAGTGTGCTTTTGTTTTGGCAAGTTATTTCTTCAGATCGTTTCAGCATTGCTTAGGGCACAGCAGAATTAACAGGCTACTTCTGGGTTTAGGCCTGTGAGATCCTGGATGTAAATTGATTTCCTTTACAAGTCAATGTTTCAGTACACATCAAAACAGAACAATGACCTTGAAGCTTGAATTTATAAGGATTTTGACTTCATATCAACTTGTTTGAGATATTTTGAGTGGAGCATTCCAAAGTTGCAAGTGTGAAATAATAAATGAGGAGAAAGTGCTTGGTGATTAGCACAACACACATGGATTTCAAAGCCAGCTATAGGACTTCATGGCCCACTTGCCAATCACCCAGTTCTGAAAGTTCAACTTTTTCTTTTTTATAATTCTATTTGAATGAAAAATCTTTAAAAGAAACAATAGTCTGAAAGAAATGCTCTTATTTTCTGATTCTCTTTTCATCTGCTTGGAAATTAGAGATTATTGATTCACAGCCATCAGTTCTCTTAATCACATGCTTGGAAAATTCAGCCCAAACCATTAAAATTTAACCATGCTACAACATCTTTCCCTTTAAATCACCTATGCTTTGACTTTTCTGTACTTCAGACAATCTGTAGCTAACTGCAGCACAAAATGTTATCAGCATTCCACAGACTGTTGTACCAATTTTGCATTAGAGCTCGATGGTAATTTGGAAGACAATAGCTTCTCTTTTGATCTCTGTGTAGAACTAGGGCGTTTTCTTTCTTTCAGAGTGTAGCTAAGTGGCGATATAAAAATTACAGTAATTTATGTGTGCCTCAATTGATCATGAATGTGCAATAAAATCCTTCTTTGCTTGCATCTACGTATGCTGAGAGCGT
>NW_009649190.1:2809147-2853893 GCF_000708025.1 Charadrius vociferus | reverse complement strand
GAGCGTCGTCATCTGAACACCATGTGTTTTCTGTGGACCCAGCTGCCTTTGATTGGGATTGCCTTGACAACAATTTTATGCTTGAATAATCCTGCAGATAGAAACTGCTGTCAGTCACAACATCTGTATCAGCCTATTGAATCCGTATGAAAGTCCAGTACTTACAAAGGTATTGTTCGTAGGTCTGAAAATCATTTTCTATTGAAATATTAAATAGGGTCTTCCACAGTATCTCAGGGAAATGTCAGCATGGTTGCTGCATGCCCATAGTTGTAACTACTAGAAATTTTGGGAGTAATCCTCTGTTTGAACAGCTTTGACACTAGCTGGTAGGATGGGTCTGAAGGCTCTGCAGTTTTAGCCATTGGGGTATAAAAAACGTTATGGTATTGCAGTCCTAGATCCTCTTTCAAGTTTTTATTGTAAAACGTCAGATTCAGAAGCCAGTTTCTATTGCATAATTGTTTATTTTGTCAGTTTATGGACTAATTTGGAACGGAGCAGAAACTTCATGATCCCATGCTCTCAGATAGGTGGTCAGTTTTTGCGAGTCTGGAATTTTTCAGATGAGAAGGATCTGCTTTCAGGGCAACAGAAGAATAGGTTGGTCTTCATTTAAGTGATCTGTGTTTTTTCCAGCTGACATCATATTGGCTGGGCAATGTACAAATAGAAAGTAGTTGTTTGTTGTTTGTTTGAGGACTGGTTTGATTTTGTGGGGGACCTTTCCTTAGAAAGTTGACCTCATCTCCAAAGATGCTTTAGAGCTTGCTTAGTTTATTTTCTTTTGTTGTTCATGTCATATTCTTGCCATGACTAAACCAAGAAAGGAGGAGAGTGCAGTTAAGAATATGAGTAAATGTACTGTGCTAAATGTTTGGAGCCATTGCTATACAATGCCATTATAGCACCATTCAGAGTGATCTAAAGACAACCGGAGCTGGAACAGTTTTGTTAATAAACATAGGGGAATCTGCTTTACCCAGTCCCTGTCTGGCTCATTGGCCATTCATGTTACAAGATCTCTGTACAGCAGAAATAATTATGTCTAGAAGCAGACTATCCTACATACATATGTTGTTGTTTTCAGAAATAAACCAAAACTGAGTACTATTTAAAACTACTTTAAGAATGTTATGAACAATTTTATTTTGCAACAATGCTATTTATTCTGTCTTCCATTTGGTATTCCACATCTTTCAATAATGTATTTAAAGTCCTAGCAGATCAGTGATTTCTTTCCTCAGCTGGAGAAGTCTGATAGGTGAAATTCTTCTGTACTGTGTAATTCCTTTGGTAAAATATACATTCCACTTACTGTGTTAATGGAGTTAGACTTTGCAAATGTTCATTTTATATTTGGTCCCAGTCAAACAATGGTAAATCAAACTAAAATATCAGACAGGACCAAATACTTTCTCAGTTCCTGCCATTGTCCCGCTTCCTTACCTCTAAAAAAGAAAAAAAAAAAAAAAAAAAAATGTGTTTTGAATTATTGAATATATGGCAAAATACAAAACTTCACCTAACATCTAGTTGTTTTAAGGTTTGCCGGCACTGCAGTTGTAAATCATATAAATAAACCTAACCTAAGCTTAAGCTTAGTAAGGTATCCTCAGCATCAGCAAACATCAAGTTATCTTGAGACAAAGTATAGCTATGACTGCAATATCTGTTTGAGGAGGAAAGTAAATGTGCAGTTGGTCTTCATGCAACTGAACTCTGTGCTTCTTAGACTTAATGCAGTTTTCCATGTACTAAATGGCTTGCTTATAGGTAATTCAGGCAGGCTGCAGCTATAACTTCAGAATCGGTATGTTAAGAGTTTCTTATTCTCAAAATGCATATAGTGTTTCAAACATCTTGAAGAATTATTGTGCATTTCTCATTTCATCTTTGTGCATTCTGTACTCCACTATCTCCACTGTCTCCTAGTATTAAAACTCTTGCTTTATGGCATGTTCATAGCAGAATTATTATGAAAGGAGTTAGAACAATTTAACCAGCTTACTGTCATGGTTTCAGCTGGGAAGAAGGTTGTAGAGAGGTGGGGGTTGACCTCTTCTCCCAGGTAACAAGCGATAGGACAGAGGAAATGGTCTCAAGTCACGCCAGGGGAGGTTTAGATTGCATATTATGAAAAAAATCTTCACCAAAAGGGTTATCAAACATCAGAACAGGCTGCCCAAGGAAGTGGTGGAATCCCCACCCCTGAAGGTATTGAAAAGACGGGTAGACATGGTGCTTAGGGACATGGTTTAGCCGTGGTTTTGGCAGTGTTAGGTTGATGGTTGGACCCGATGATCTTCAGGGTCCCTTCCAACCTAGACAATTCTATGATTCTATGATCCTTTCAAGAGATTGTTGTGAAAGAAATGTCAATAATGCATATTGTTTTAGTTGTTGCTAAGTGACATTTATACTTTTCAAGGACTCTTTTCAGCTTCCCATAGAAGCTGAGAGGGAGCATAGGCAGACCAACGGAATGGCAAATGAAATATTCTGTACCATAGACGTCATGCTCAGTATATGAATGGGGGTTGGCCGGGGTGGCGGGGCAGGGCGCAGAATCCATGATCACGGCTCAGGAAGGTACCAATTCACCAGGTGGCAAGAGTGACATGTATTATTATTGTTATGTTATTTTCCTTTTCTGTTATTGTTCTGTTAAACTGTCTTTATCTCAACCCGAAAGGTTTCTTTTCTTTCCCTTTCCTCTCCTTTTCTCCCTCTTCCCTCTGTCCTTCTCAGGGGAAAGGGGGCAACTGTGCAAGCAGCAGCATGGTCCTAGCTGCCAGCTGGGGTTAAAACACAACACACACTTATGTAAACTTGATTATAAAGTTGATATTTAAATGTTAATGGTAACATTAAGTGTATTCAACCACGAGTACTATATTAGACAACAGATCAGGAAAAGTTGCATATGAAAGTTTTAAAAGAAGCAGATAAAGAACTTCCTGGATAAACTGTTATGCTTTTGTGTACATTGTAGACACTGTAGAAAATCCAGGGGACTAGAAGAAACTTGGTGTTGTGTCCGTATTCACAAAAGGTAAACAGGATGAATCAAGTATTTATAGGTCTATCATCTGACACCAATCTTGGGAAAAATAAAGCCATAGCTGACAGGGGACTCGAATACTGAAGTAAATGAGATCAATTATATAATGGCAATGAATATGAATTGATAGCAAGTTAGACTTTCCTACCTAAAATTGTTTTTATGAGATTACATATTTGATTGATAAAGGATAATTGTGCTGATGCTTTGTGATTCCACAGCTTTAGAACATGTAGAGATTAAAAATTATCTAGGCTACTAGAATGATACAGAATGAATATGGAACATATTAAGTGGATTTAAGCCTGCTAACTATAGGCCTTGGAATGCAATCACGAGGTACTAGTTGGTGTCAAAATATTTCAGTGAAATCCTTTTGGAATAGGGTCTTAACTCCAGTCAAATCTTACATCATCAGTAACCTGCACGGAATTACAAAGTCTTTACAAATTGCAAATGGCACAAAAACTGGAGTTCTGGGCAAATAATAAAGATAAGCTGGAGATTCAGTGAATCAAATGCTTTTAATAAAACAAAACGTATTGTTCTCAGGAAAGAACGCTAAAGAATTTATTAAAAAATTGGGGGACTTCAGGTAAGGATGAAGACGACTTGGGAGTACATGGTTAAATATCAGCTACACATGAACCATTGGTATATTGGTGTTTCCAGAGATCCTTGTGAAAATGCCTTTTTTTGAGGATAATGGAGGAATGTAAAGATTTTTGTTTCCTTTATTACTGCAAATGAACTATATTATCTATTTTTTTTCCAAAGAATCAAATTGAATGGAAACTTAGGGAAGATCTAATACAATTATTTAAGAATCGTTTAATAGTGAAAGACCTAATGAGATAGATGTAGTCAACTTCAGTATTTACTTTATCAAAGATAATGTAAGCAGTATTTTGATTACAGTCTATAAAAATTTGCGTGAAACCAACAATCTAATAGTAAAACAATTTCTAATAGTTGTGGGGTCTGGCAATATCCGAAGACTGCAAGTGGAAAATAGCTTCATTCCACAATCAAGATAAAACATTTTTAACACTGGGAAGGATTGTAACATACACAAAATCCCATGTGGGATTCTCATAATCATTTGACTAAAGCTATTAGGTTTGACTCAGGAATTAATAATAGAAGTCCTCTGGGCAATGTTCTCTTGTATGTCAGAGAAAACTGTGGACATATGTATTTTCTTCTGGCTTCAGCTTTGTAATTGGTCTTCCTGACTCCACCCAGAAAATAAGTCTTTGCTGCCTGGAGACTGCAGATCTTGTGTTTTATACATTTGACGTGCTCTATAATGAAGTCCTTTATGTAGCAAATTTAATAGTACTTAAATTTAAACATGAGACCAATTCATTTTACTTCAGTCAAACAACATGCATTTTCAAAGCTCAAGAACTGATTTTTGAAATAATTCTTGCCTAGGTCATAATGTTTTATCTTTCTGTGTTTTGCACAGGACTGGACAAGTGAATAGTGCTTGATTAAGTAAAACCCTAGAAAATTATAATTGCTGGTGTAGTTTTGTCTGGATAGACAAATGCTTTATGGTTAAAAGCTGCTTGTACCCTGTCTCAGGGCCCTTAATTATGTCACAAAATTGACTCCAGATAATTAAAGATGTTTTATTTATCTGGAAGTTTAATTTTTTTCCATTATTATCCCTGCTTTAATGTCTTCTTTTCCTGTCATTACTAGAATCTGAATTAAGTGAGAGAATTAAAATTCATGGTTTAATTCCCAAGTTTTATACTTTCAAGCATTCTTCCCACTTCTTTCAATCAGAATTTAGTACTGTTTCCACTTCCTTGTTCCACCTCTGATTAATTTTAGGACCTATAATAAGCATTTTAGGAGATTCAGAAGGATCTATTTGTTTAATCCAGTAGATCTGCACTGATCAAAACATAGGTAGTAGCAATACTTTTAGTAGCCCATGTTTCCAGCTAAATGTTACAGAGAATGCAAATTTAAAAAATCAGGCTTTTTTTTATCACATTTTTCAAATTATCTCATTTCTGCTTGCAAATAGCCATTTTCTTACATTAGAGCACTCGAAGGAACTCTTTAGTTCATTCACCTTATCAGAGGAGTCCTGAGACAGCTGCCATGTGGTTTTAATCCCTTCATTTGCTACATTTTATTTTTTACTATTTCTGGTTCATTTTCTGCTCTGCTGGTTTAATAGCTGCAAGTTTCTAGCATCGTCTTAGCAGATCCATCTGAAAGTTGCATCAACGGATTACCCACTTCAGCCATCTAGTCAGATTTGCTTGCAGCAGTCTCCCTTAATAAACCAACATCTCCCAGTAGGGAAGGATGCTTACTTTTTTCCCCGCTTTCAAGTATAAGAAAATATCAGCAGCTGTTGATGGCAATACATAGGGAGCTTCAAAGACATGGCAGATCTTGCCAAACAACCTTGTCATGCTTTTCCGGCACGTGCTTCCTAGTTGCTAGTCCCTTGTTACACCACCAGATGAAGGGCAAGGGCAATGGTTTGGAGAAGGGTTCCTGTGTTATCTCCCTCACACGGTATGACAGGTAAGTGAGCTTCAGCAGCACCATTTGATAGATCATTAGTGGAGACGCCTCTGGGGTGTGTGTGTGCACAGGATGGACAATGCTCACAGCCCCTGGGATCCTGCTGCTCGGGGAAAGCTTCTGTACAGTAGTATGGCAGTATCTCAGAATGAGAATCAGCTCTTTTATTTCAAACTGCTAAAATTCGGGAAATTTTAACCCAATAACAGTTGACTTTGTGGCAATAAGCTTATGACTAACACTTTCTTCATGAAAATCCACACACACTAATCCATCTACAAGAATTTTTTCATGGAGGCACAAGTCAGGTAGCGGTTTTTGTTTAAATGTAGATAAATCCATGCATGTTACCTGGATACCTGGATGGTCAGGTACTGGTTTACCAAGATGAAGAAGGGAATTAGAAGGGCTTTAATTTCTCCTGCTGTTTTCTCGCTGTAGTTTGCCAGCCTGAGGTACACGCTGGGTCATGGATCCTGCAGCTCCTGCTCCAGGTATCAACAGCGAGCGTGGTAACCACACTACTGACCAGAAAAGGTGAATTATGCCCCTGGTGAACAAAGAATATAATAGAAATTAAAGGAGTAGACTTAAAGTTCATACTGACAAAAACCACTGTCCTGTCAGATTTGGGGGGCCAACCTGCAATTGCACAGGGGCTGCATCTCCTTTTCATGTTTTTAGCAGATACCTGAATGCCTTCTTGAGTCTAAGTTAAGGCACCCATTTAAGGCTCAGTGAATTGTTAAAAAGGCAAATAACAGTATGTCTGAATATTCACACTGCATAATGGTACTTGAACTAGTGTGTTTGGGTAAATTTAAAGGAAAACTGCCCAGCCCGCTACTGCAAATCCAAACCTTTTATCATCGCTTTTTTGTTGTTGAGAATTTTTCACATATGTTTCACCGCACAATGATTTGAGATTCTCGTTTATAGTTCTGTATTTCTTACACCAGGGAAGTCTTCAAGCTATCCACTGTGATGGGTGTTCACAAATGCTGAGTTGTTACTGGGCTGCCTTTTAATAATCCGATGGGTTGTCTATCTCCAAGTCAAGGTCCTTGATTGTCCTCTATCACAGCTGTGAAGCCTGCTTCATGACTATCTTCTACTGTCATTTTGTTTTAAGCTTTTAACAATTCCTAGCTAACTTTAAACAAAGGAAGAAAATTAATGGAATTTGGAATTAGCCCACTCCTACTAATTAGCATTAACAGTGTGGTTGTCAACACTGTAGCACTTTGTGCTACATTTTTGTCAATCAGTAATAGACTAGAAGAACCATCTGTGACTGGAAATCTGCCTCATTGTTTCCTTCAGGTAATAGTCTTTCTAGTACTTTAAAAAGATTTTTTTAAATGCAAAACTTTCATTTTCAGGACACTTCAAAGTAAACCCTTGAAATGAGAATACTTAGGGGAAAAACAATGGTGCAGGGGGAAAAAAAATCCAAGTGTTGTGGATACTAATTTGGTTTGTCCAGAACAGGTCATTATATTTTGTATTTTGTATTATCCTCAACCTCTGCCTGTATTATTTTTATTCAGTTTGTTACAGACTGCTGTTTATGCAAAAAAAAATCCCAAACCCAACCCACCGACAAACAAACAGACAATCCCAAAGAAACAAACTCAGAGACCCCCAAAACCAAAACCAGAAAGTTGGAAAGAATGGTTTCTGCCTTTTCTGCTCTTACATGGAGCTGTGCTACTTTAAACTTTGTGTATTTCTCTTCTGCAGATACTGTGGACACAGTATCTAATCAAGATGGCTGTCATTATGGAACTCATGAGATATATTGCTGACATTTCCAGCCTTACATATTTGGGAGTGCATTTATCTTCCTTTAGTAGTGTGTCATCATACTCTATTGTGTGCATGCTTGCTATATGGTTGGAAGGGAGTGCTTTCCAGTGGCTGAGCCCACCCTTCTACCTACTGAGTCCTTCAATACCAGTTTAAAGGATAGGCTTGTCGTTTTCAAGGTCATTACTACATACTTGGGCAGTCTCTGAATCAAGAAACAAGATTTGATATTTTACCAAAGTAAGGAAGTTCTATAGTACCTTTGATGTCTTTTTTTTTTTTTAGTGTGTTTTGGTTTTTTTGTTTTTAAATATATATCTGATTTTGTGAACTGAGCAAAAATGTGTTTCTTTTCAGTATTCATAGTTAACCTAATATATTAGTAATTGCTTCAAGTCCTGGTTTGAAGAACTCGTTATTATTTATTTTATTTTTCTGAATTTTTTGGCCATCTGACTTGAATATCTGAAGTACTAAAGTATAATATTTGAGGTATTGTCAATCAAGTTCATAAATTGACCAGAAGAAGCCTTAGGAAACTTAAATACTTGATCATTTCACAGCCAGATTAAGACATTTCTTAATTTAGTTTAACTTCAGGTGTGATCATCACCCAAGGATGTCTGCTTCCAAAAATTGAATTTGGTTTGAAGTTGTACAGAGTAGATGTGGAAAGAAGATGCATCTCAGTGGTATCAAATGGTTGTCTGATGTCAAAATAATGAAACTGATACCCCAAATTTTTCTTTCATATATAAACAAACATGCTTTTATAAAAGAGCTGTGCTTTGGCAACCTATTGGGTTTTCTTTAGTCAGAAGGAAATTTTCATATAAGAAATAACATCCCATAGCAGGGGGGGTTGGAACTAGATGATCTTAAAGATCCCTTCCAGCTCAACCATTCTATGATTCTATAATTCAAATAACATTTATTATTTGGAACATTTCTTTAACATAGCTTAGCTACAGGCTAGTTAAGCAACAGTGCTATTTATACAAGATTCCTCTTTTGGGTCTCTAAAGAAATGGATGATTCTGATAGAGGAGCACAGGACTTTATTAGCAGTACAGTTGTGTACAGCTTCTTTTAGTGTTTTCCCACTTTAACTATGGCAAAAACTTGCCTGTTTTCCAGATCAGACATACTTATGGATATCAAAAAAATAGTTTCCAGCTTTAAAAGAAGTGGTGAAACTCATTACGGTAGCATTATTTATAGACTATTTGTGGAGTTTTGTAAATGTACAGAGCATGTACCATGAAGAAGAATCATTAAAGACTTTCTACTGAAATTTATTTCATCTAGAGCTTCTGAATGGCTAATATGTGTTTAAGTGCATCTAAAGGTTTGGATTATCATTGGCAGAATCTTGCAAAGAACCAGGCAGAGATTTTCCCCAGTGACTATTTTATAAATGTATATTTACCATATATCACTGGTTAATAGAGTGTTATGAGTTGAATAAATAGAGAAGTTCCAGGCGCAAAGAAGGAGTGATCTAACTTCAACTCAAATGAATCATGTTCCTATTATTTTGATTGGTATTGGGAGGAAAGGAGGAAGAAATCCCAGAAAGCTGGGACAGTTTTACATATAGAAAAATGGGAATAAAACCCAGTGGAATTGAGGGAGGAATCCCTGACTCTCCAGCTATGTGTTAGAGGTCCATGATGGATGCAGCCTTACCTGTTTGGTAGCTATGTTGCCCAGAGCCCCAGAAGCCACCAAACAAAAAATATAAAGAGCTTCAGGGTTTAGCTAGAGTGCTGTAACTGCCTGTGTGTCTGGTATTTATATTTCTCTGTTTGGCATATTCCTCAACAAATTCTAGTCCAAAATGGATCTGAGGCACTTGTTTTGTGCCATACCCTCTGCCAAGCTGTGAGCATTTCTATGTCCATAGAGGAAGTGGCTGTTGCCTCCCTGGGGAGGAGAGCTTACCAGCCCTCACAGCTCCCAACAGTAGCAACTTCAATACGAGAAAACATAATTGATGTAGCAAAATATAGCAAAGTGAATTATCTGCTTTAAAATGATGCTAACAAGGCATGCTTGTTTCCCTCTATTTGGTCTATACATGTACGTTTGCATGGTGCTATGAACATGCTTTGCTGTGCACTGCCAACATACTGCTCCTACAATCATTATACCTTCTGCACTTCAAACATTGGGCTACAGGAAATTAAATAGCTTTATTGTTTGAATTAACAATGTTTGCCATGGATATCAGGAATGAGAAATGCTTTCCCTGAATATTTATTGTGAAGATGACTTGGGACCTGGCTTTCTAGAAGGCAGAGACTAGACTGCCTTTTTTTAAGTATGAGCATGACAAACATTTATCTGGAGAACTTTGGTATCACTTAGGCCATTAAAATATATCATATTTGCGTCTTAGAAAACACAAGAAATTGAGACAGTTTATTATAGTGTGCTTAGTGTTAAATTTTTGTCAACTCTCCCTGAGGACAAGATAGCCTGGTAGATATTACAGCATAAAAACAGGTCACACCTATTTTACAGCAACTTGTTTTTCAGTGTTTTGTTCCAAGTGAATTAATTAACATATTTATGAAGTTAAGCTATGATTATGATATAATTGCTATTAAATGCTGAGTCGTGAATTCTACCCTGTGTACATCAGGGTTCTGTAAATATTTATTTTACAATAGCTCCTTGCCCATGGGTCTCTTTGCACTATGACCATACACACTAATTTTATTGTCTATTTATGTTGCAAAATTTGAACGTAATTTGTGGTAGTACCTTACTTAGGTATCCTCTGAAACTTCAGACCCTATTTCTCCAAGCGAGTCTTATTACAACTGTGTAGAGCTATAGTAAACCTGCAGCCAGGTTTATTCTACTTTATGCTAGTTAAAAATTCTGACTGTGATCTGAGATTGCATATGGATAAAGAACTTTCATGAACAAGTCATCTCCTAAGGAGGAAGAATTTGTTCACTGCCACATAAAATAGAGCTCACTGCTAAGGAAAATTATTTACTTCTACTTAATGCATCCCTCCCCAAACCAAAACATCGTAACAATTTTTGTATCTTACGATTTCTGAAAGGACTGAATTGGTTCAGTTTTTCATGTGGTCTAGCAAGCCAAGGTGAGCTTAGGAATGATTCTGACTGGTGTATAGTTAGCAAAACTTATTTTAATGAAGGGTTGGAAAAAGAGAGGAAAGGGTAAATTCAAATAAAAAAAGAAAATCTTTGTATTTAAGTAACAGCAATTATCAGAGGTTCTGCTTGTATTAATATTGTCTGAGCACATTATAAAGCATTTGTCATAGCTAATGCATTCCTGTCAAATCAAGCAATATTAGAAGAGGACTTTTATAATGAATATTAATATAAGAGACAGCCGTAAGTGAAGTAAATTATAGAGGCATGTAAATGTAGTATTAACTGCTACAGCAAAGTAGTATTCCACTGTAAATCAATTTCTTCCTATAATGTTAATAAAAAATTAGGCCACTTGGTAGTCATCTGCAAGCTGCTGAGCATTGATATGAGTTTTCAAGTACTTTGCTCATGTGTCTAGCTCTAAATTAAAAGTCATATTCATGAAAATGAGTTTACAGTCTGTGCACTCAACTTACTGACTGTGCTATAGTTTCTGCACAGTTCTCAAATTCTTGTTCACACATCAGAACACCTATCTTCTGTTCAGCCTTCTATGACAATTTAGGCAAGTTAAGGAATGAGTACAAGAAGCATCCCTCTACATCAGAAATAAGATACATAAATTTAAATTTTGGGTTTCCATTTCAATCCAGTTTTTGAAAAGTGGGGGTTTTTTGGTTGTTCTTTCTTTCTGTGTTTTTTTGTTTGTTTGTTTTGTTTTGTTTTGTTTTAATTCAAGGTTCTTTGCTTTTGCCTTTCATTGTAAAAATACGCATCTGGATTTGTGTTAGGTTTTTGCATTGATCTCAATTTTGATATGTGTTGTTTTGGATTAAGAAGTGCAAGTAGGACTTTGGCACATTAAGGGTTACATGCATGAAGTTATGCTTCGTAGTTTTACCAGCATATTGATTTTGGTTGTTTGGGGTGTTTCTTTGGTTTTGGCTTCTTGGTTGGGGTTTTTTAGCATTAATTAGCTACTAACATCCAAGCCATACCCTTACAGGAAAATTATTTTGGTGGGGAAATTGTGATTCTTATGTGTGGTTATTATTTGGAATGTCTTTCCCCAAAAACCTATTCAGATTTTTAGTAAGTACACAGTCACTACAAAGACTGTTTTAAGTAAGGTATAATCAAGCTAAAACCTCATTCCGTATTTGTAGTGAAGTGGAAAAACAAAGGTATTTTTCTTATTTACTTTTGATAGGTGATCACATTCACACTCTTGGAGTTTTGAAAACAATTATCTCATGTTATTTTGTTATTGTCATCATTGTCATTATTGTTCTTTGATGGCTAATTGTTCATCTTCTATCATAAAAATAAAAAATGGCAAATCTATAGTTAAGATAAATGTTGTTAATTATTTTGAAATGGTAGTATTATTTTGATTCTATATAGTGCTATGTCTAAGAGCACTGAATAGAAACAAATCTGTAAACTGTTTTACAAATGAGCAAGTACAGAGCAAAGGTACTGTGGAGTTTGATAATATGAATTTCTGTCTAGTGACAGGTCTTAGACATTTGAAGTGTGGAATTTAAGCACATAAGTCTGAACTTAAACATTCTTAATGATTTTGTTCATCTTTTGTCTACATTTCAGAAGCATCTCAGTTTTTAGTATTTAGGTTCCCCACATTGGCATACTCAGAATCAATCTTTCTCGTCTTTCACAGAATTAAGCAATTTAGGATTCATCAGACCTCTAATAATTAACGTTGATATTGTATCTGTTATTTCGTTTACGTAATGATCAGTGTGTATCAGTCAAATAGCCTGCTTGGAAATAAGCTAACAACCGCTTACGACTGTACAACTTTTTCAGTTTATCTACACATTATAACCCCCAAAAAGGTATTTAGGTCGTTCACTTTTCAATATTACCTTGGTTCATGTATCATTAACTTTCAAATGTGAAATATGTATTTGAAAGCTGAACAAAGCTGAAAAATAGAATATTTTTCCAACAAGCTGTTTGCATCTTTCAATCCTTCATCAACAGATAGATCTTCAGCATAATCAGGGACACAAAGAGGATATTTTAAAGGAAATAGCTATAAGCAAGGTGAAGAGCTATAAGGATGGTTTACATTTTACGTACAGAAAGTTATGCTCTGTATGCAAACAACTATGTCTGAAGAGAATTATTTAGCAGAACAATATGTTAATTTCATATCTATATTAAGTAAGCTGAAAAAATTCAGAAAAAAATCTTTTTCCTATAGGAATTCTTACTGATTTCAGTGAAGTCCAGATTTAATGTTTTTTACTGTGTTTTACTCAGATTTTCAGATTTTTCAATTTTAAAGGGAAGTTAATAGAAGGATGAGAATTCAGCCTTCTGGGTATGTAGTTATGGTTGTTGGACATGCTGCTTTTGAATAATTTTCAAAGGTTTTAATAGAATAGAACTTAAAAGAGGGAGAATAGGTATGTCAATATTTTAACAATGTAGGTGTACATATACTGTTTTTCTTATTGCTCTGAGGAATACTATGCAAAATGTTTTGAAAAAATAGTTCAGAATTGTCTAGGTAAGATTCCGCTCTCTCTCAACTTTTAATAATCTAACACTATTTAAGGGCAAACCTAACTCTTATTAAGAGCAAATCCAGGAGTTTCACTAACAACATAGGAAAGTATTGTGACATCTTTTGGATGTTTTTGGATTACAGTATATTGCATGGACCATATCTGTTCTGTGAAGCACATAATTTCTTTTAAACTGCCCAGCATGTCATCAAGTACTCAGTGAATTTTCACTGAAAGTGAGTTTACTAGGCCTTTAAATCAAAAAAGTTGATAATGCTGTTTGTGTCTGAACAGAGTTTATAGTAGGAGAGAGAGATGTACTTACAAAAGCTTCCTAAATAGTAACTATATGAATTGGATTTTGTGGCTGGAGGTGGGAGGAGGAGTGAAGGGCAAAAAATGGTCAAGTGACAGTAACCGTGTCCTGGTCATCTAAGGTCCATCTAAGTTGAAACTTAAATGTTTAATGCTCCCTTCAATCTATGTAGCAATTCAATTATCTACTTTTCCAAAACAAAGGAAGGAGAGGGAAGAAGAAAAAAAACAACAAATAAATCAAGTGAGTCTCATACTTGGGCTTCAATTCATCACACCTAGCATTAGGCAATTCAAGTTTTTGTTATGGAAAGATATCTTTTTCTGGAATGAAATCAGCTCTCCTAGAGAGCATTTGCTCTCACTCTAATACAATTCTCCAAAAGAGATCACATCTCTCTTCCCTCTCTTTACAGGCCCTAAGGGGAATTGCTCAGGTGTAGACATGTCCAGTTGTGGGTTTTGCTTTGTTTTGTTTTCTTTTAACTTCAAGGAACATTAATGACATTGAAACACTCTTCTGTCTGTCAGTTTAAATCAACCCTACACTATTCCTCTGGCTTTAATAACCATGCTACTTTAGGCTGAGGTACGAATGAGAACCAAATTTGAGTTTGTGTTTTTATGATTCCCTCCTCTTTCTTATTTCTGAAATACATAATTCATTTCAGATGTCTACACCCTCTACCTGTTGCTAGCTTTTGTGATGAGAAAGGTCTGCTTACAATAGAAGTGCCAGTCAAGACATGAGGTCTCTGCTATGCCTCTCCTGCTTCACAGCTGCTGTAGGCTATTTCCAGCTTGCTACATAGTACACATTACTGTAAGATGCTTTCTAAACTTGTTTTATTAACACCGGGTGTGCTAATGTTTGCCCTAAGTGAATCTCCAAACAAGGTAGTCCTTAACTGGCCTCTGTTTCCTTCAGACTAGAGGTAGTAAAAGTAATATAAGGGCCATGTTTTAATAGCATATTCCCCATCTGCGCTCTCAGTGCTTCACAGAGGCCAATTTAAGGCATCTGTTTCCCTCCCAAGCTACTCGTGTACATATGCAACATTTTCATCTATTATCTTTAGCTTGACATAGGAATCACAGGGAGCTCTCAGCTAAGCCAAAAGCAACAGTTTTTCTTGAAGAGTCTGTAGAAGAGTAATCTTTGAATAGCTGCAGGAACTTTCAGATTCTTAATCTTATTCATACTGTTCCTGTTTACCATTTGGTGGCTTAAAATGTTAAAAGTGGAAAGGCATAATTGCTTTTGTATTTGGTAAGAATTTGAGGAAAGTGCTCGGGGCCAACAAGTTGTTTATGATTTTCACTATACATCTTTTTCTAGGAAAAAATATCATAGAATGAGGGAGAAACACATAGGCAGAATGTACAGTTTTGCTTTAAGTCTCTGTATCTTGTGTGTGTCTTTGAGTGTGGACATATACAAGTGGAGGTGGCAGTTTCCTGAGAACTTATATTAATTTAATTGTCTTAATAAAAAGTTATCTGTGCATTATTTGGACTTACTCATATGCTGTGGAAATAACTATGGCTGCTGTCACTTTTGACTGCATAATTTTGTTGATTATAGGAAGAAAAAAGGTTACTTTAATACATTGTTCAACAACATAAAATAATTTTTTACTGTGAGATATACAAATAATGACTCCAGAACCTCCTCCTCTTTATTTTTTTCCTGCTTGCCTTTTTCTCTTGAAGTAGTTCCATGGGAACTATGATTGTTTTAACACGTCTATATTAAAGACATTCCCTTCAATTCTTGGTCATTTTTTATGCACTTATTTCCTAGTTATTGTTGATACTGATATTAATTTTCTTGGCTATGAGTATCCTTCACTTATTTTAACAATTAATTCTGTGTTCTTATATTCCTTGACTGCTTTTGACTGCATATTTAAAAAACCAAAAAACAAAAAACCAAAACATGGAAAGGATCCATCTGACAGAGGGAGTTTAAGTCTTTTTTCTTTTTTATTTTTTGCATCAGGAAATGATGAATTTACTTCAGTGAACGTGAAACTATTCTTAACAAAATACTCTCAGAGGAATGGGAGTAAATTTCTTTCAGATGAAGGTTGCTTCCTTACAAACTGCAATGAAATGAGAAACCTCTAAATATGTTGGCTTCTGTCTTCCTGTCTTTGTAAAATAAGCTGGTCCACTCAGGTCCAAGAGTTGGGACTTTGCCTGTTACAAATGTATTCATCAGCATTGTCCTAGTTACTGCTTACAGGGTTGATATCTCATTAACTACACCAGTTTACTGTTGCTTCTGAGTATTATCAGTGTATTCTTAATGAGCATATTTGTTTTCTCATGTATCAGTTTTCAAGACCATAAGTTGTTCCATGTTTCACCAAAGTCATTCCAGAAACCAGTGTACTCCATTTAAGTATTATTCAGTAATCCAATACAGCAAGCAAAACTACTTTAGAAAATATCAAGAGGAATAAAATAGAATATTATAATAATAATAATAATATAAATAGAAAAATATGAAAGTTCCTGGAAAATGAAAATTTTGATGCAGTGTTTAATTTTCACTGTATTGACATAAAACTGTTTTCTGTGGGGTATTAACTGAAATGCCATATTTATGTTTTGTCCTAAGAAGAGAGTGAGACCACAGTATTTCACACAGTCCTGCAGGCCACCTCCCATCAAATATTCACTTTTCTATAAGTCATTACCAGAAATGATCAAAGTTTTATTTAAGATGTTCAACAGGATTCATTTGTATGGGCTGAGAACAACAGTAAACCATTGTTTGTTAACATATATGTGAAATTAACACTGTTTTCTGCCACATTTCAATTTTATTCCTTTTGCAGAGGAGTGTTTTGGCTGTGATTTCCTCAGCTAAAAAAGAACATCCTCTGAATATCTCTTTTTCACTTTAATTAAAAAATCATCCTGTGTTTGTGTGCTCAAATCCATGGAGGCTGCCATTAATATTCATTCAGATGTATAATTTATATACACAGTCAGTGTAAAGGAATGAAGAAAATGAAACAAAGAGAAATACAAATTTATCCATTTCAGATCTCACCTGTCTAAAGACATACAGAAATAAAAATGTTGACATTTAAACAAATACACTTCTTACTCCAATATTCTCGTTTGAGAGTCCCATAAATGAAAGAAAAATTGACCTGTAGCTTTTTTTTGGTTTGTTTTTCTCCTCAAGATGCATTAACACAATATCTTTTCCATTCCATTTGGAATTTATTTCATATAACTGTGTGTATTGGCTTTAACATTCTAAACTATTAGTGCTCATTCAAAGAACAGTACAATTCAAAATGTCATCAGTAATGGGTAGTTATGACGTTCATAATGATTTTTTTCTAAAAATGGACAAAAATGACTTGACAAATTGAATGCATTCTCTCTGTGCATTTGCATTTGGTAAATACAGCATTTAGAATATGGTCAAATAACAATTCAGCTTTGATCTCCTAGCCAAGGGGGAAAGAGCATTCCTAGCAAGTACTAATTGATTATTCTTCTGTCTCTATGATTTTCATGCTGGAAGTTTCCTGGCAGAGCATGTAAATATTGCCAAGGATAAGTTATTTCACTAATTCTACTAGGACTGAGGAGTCTGAGGGGAAATTTAGCCATATAGATTTTAGGCCACAGGAGGAAAATTCTTCTAATGTTAATTAAAGCTCTTGGTGTTTAAACTTGTATGGTGAGAAAAGAACAAACAAAAACTAACAGTAGTTCTTGGGAGGTCTCTAGTCATGTAGAAGATTGTGGGTTAAAGATCAATGGAGAGCCTGAAAAGTTACTTTTTTTTTTGTAACAGAGGTTATCCAGGAAAGTTCTAATGACCCACCACCTGGAGAGGAAAAAAACCAACAAACCACAAGCCAAACAAACCCAAAGCAGCTGTACTAGGAATAAGATAGAGCACAGTCTTTTTTCAAAGGGTTATTACTGGGGCACAAGAAAAGATACTTAATTTCCAATTGCAATTTGTTATTTCACATATTTTAAGCGTCTCACTTTTATAGTCTCTGTCTAAGGTGAGAATGAGATTCCTCTACAAAAAATCCATGCTGTTTTTCTCTTTAATTAAATATTCATAAAGGGGACCTATAATTCCTGCTTTTCTGCTAAGAACCACAGTTGAATAAATCACTGCATTCTGAAGTTGAATCTGTACACAAAGAAAGTCAGTCTTTGACAGAGGTGCACCTAGTAAAACTAAATTCTAGACTTTGCCTCTTTTGTCGAAGTGAATGCTTGGCTCTAGAAGTCAGAATTCTGGGCCATATTTTATTCTGTATTTGTCAATATTATAGGTACTGTTAGCGCCTAAGATTTAAAAATGAATATTCATTTCACTGGGTCACTGGGGACACCAGTCCTTGTTAGACTGTGGGTTTTTTTTAGTGAAAGCTGCAGATTTAGAAGTCATTGACAGCATGACATCTCAAACTGGTAAGGGACTTGAGAGCAAAGGTCCTAGAGTGTAAAATTTGATGTCCTTTGCAATTCTCCATCAAGTAATTTGAATAGAAGCAATTAAGTCATCCTAATGTGACTACATACCACACGTGGTGTAAGGCCCAAAGGGTAAGTCAACAGGTCCTAGTAATTAGTTTTGAAAGAGAGCAAATGATTAAAAAGGGGTAGGGTATATTCCTATAATTTACCAGCAGCTGAAGGAAGTAATCTGGGAACAAAAGAGACACATTCATTCAGGACCATATTTTAGTCCCTTTTCTGATGAGCAGTGGGTCTGGGGTACAGAGAGAACTCAAAGGGTGCTCAGACCTTCCTGCTCTTCCACTTTCTCTTCTCCCTTTTATCTGGACATGTGGTATTGCTTGGGGTCTCATATGCATCATGGTAACTTCATTAGCTATCACTGGGCTATTGAAAACCCTTTTTGGAGAAGGATCTAATGATGATAGCTGACTGTGGATCTGTTGGCTTCAGCTGTCACGCTTACCAAAAGGGCAGTGAACACTGCTTCTCTCTCCTACTTCTAAAGGTGGTTTTCGGCAGAGGTGTCAAAGAAAGGCTGCAGGAAACATTTCTGTCAGAGCTTTTGTTCGTTGTGCTCTCGTCTACGTATGTTACATCCTATCCCCCTTTTGCATTCTCTGCTGCAGCTCTTACTGCTGCCATGCCCTATTCTTGTCCTCAATCTGTCAGTCAGAGACAGATCTCTTCAGACTGCCACACAATATTAACTCTGTATATTTACAAATTAATTTTGAAAAAGCTAAGTATAGAAAATATGAAAAAATATTTTAAGACACAGATTAAAATCCACTACAGTCTTCCATAAACCTCTAGAAACCCATATTCAGGTAGAAAATTACAGTTCTATCTTTTAATCTTTTATTCTGTGTATCTTATATGTATTACTAGTTTTGACTTCTCCTGGTTTCATATTTATGTTTCAAAGAAAATCAAAATAAGAATGAAATTATCCACATTTACAGTTATGAAGACGGAAGTAATTGTGCCCATGCAAGAGGAATGGATTACTTAATACAATATTCCTTTTCAATAAGTAACTTCTATGGTTCTGTGATTTACTCTGTGCTTTCATGAAAACACAGGTACATCTTTCAGCCTGACATGTGGCAATATTTGTCATTCATAATTTTTTCAACCCTTGTGTTTAAACTAAACAGATGATTAAAATGAAGCTTTGTATCATAGAATGCATTTATTCTAATAAGCATTGATAGTGTCTTGCACAATAGCCTTTTAAGTATCAGAATTTTCATTCCTCAAGTTAAATAGGCCTATTTATGTTCCAAATGTCATTGTCACCAAAATTAAACCCCATAGCAGCTTTGAAAACTAATCTCCAGTCATTTCTATGTCCCTGCCTTTTTTAGTGCAAAATTACATAATTGGTTATACTTTGGTAAAAAAATAACACTTTTCTCTGAGCCTTAATTGTATTGGTTGATTGAGCTCATTACATCTATGTTTGCCTGAATCTTAGGTCACTTACGTAGCCTAAAATAATTTTCAGCAGCATGTGGGAATGAATCAGTTACTTGCTCTAGGAAGATAGTTTGGAGATTAGTTGTGCACCGAAATAATAGTTCTTTGATTCGCACCATCACATAACATGCAAATAAAACAAACCAGTTAGTTATGAACAACCCTATAACATCAAAGAAAGACCTCCTTTTATTTAAAAAGATTGTATGTCAAGCCTTTAATATTGAAGAATGAAATTTAATTTTGAAGAATCATTTGATTATGAAACTGTAGCCGGCAAATCAGATCATTGTGAAGCAGTGGAGCAGTAGATTTAGAATGGCCAGGATGTGCACTACCAAACAGGCACATCCTGTCAAACATGGATGAGGTGTAATGTCTGTATGTGACAGTAGACAATCAAGGAATCAAACTCAGTATTACACATAAGTGAAGTTAAAAAAGCAAACAGAACACTGTTAGTGTTAAAGAGGAGGATGGAGTGCAATGCAGGGAAAATTATTTTAATGCTCCAAGGGGCTTTTAAGATTGTGTTTGGACAGCTGTCTGCAATTTTGAGCACAAGTATAATCTGAGACCTTAAAAAGACAGAGAGATTTAAAAGGTTCACAAAAAGGCAAACGAGAATGAATCATGTTCAGAGGGTTTAGATATGCAGAAAGCCTGGCAAAACTGAGACTAAACTAGGGAAGTTCTTTAGGCAAAGTTATTTTTCAGGTTTCATGTTGTAGATAGTGAGGACTAATGCACGTTAAATCTTGTGATAGGGTCGTGGTAACAGGGCTAAAGACCAGATGATGAATGTTAAAATGTAATGCCCAGTCAGCTTGTACCATCAGAATATTCTAGATAGTGGTAAACATGGCTTGGACTAGATGATCTCCAGAGGTCCCTTCCAAACCTGACTGTTCTGTGATTCTGTGACTTGGTTTCCAAGTTATTTCATGCAGAATATTTCAGCTATAAAGCTGCATAAATTATTTTCCTTTTTGTTTTGGGTGAGATAAAAGCTCTGAAAATTAAAAAAAAACCCTCAGAATTTGTACAGATTTTTGTATACATGCATAAAAATATCTTATTATTTATGTTTTCCGTAAAAAGCTGAAGACTGGTTGAATTGATCATCGTTATTCAGTGGGTTAAGCATTGGCTAGTCATAGAACAGACTTTCAGAATGAGTATTTTGAGATGAAAATGCCAAATTCAAGGATTCCAAAAAGCTGTAAGAAGAGAATGGATGCACCACAATAGCAGGCAACCCCACTTGGCAAGTGTAAAATACCAGAACTTCTTCTGCCTAGTTTTGGCTACCAAATTTAAGTCTATCAGGAAAAGGTATGGTTTTTGTTGTTTGCTTGCTTTGATGCCCAAACCGCAGCTGAATTGTAATTTCAGAGGTCAGGCCCCATTGGTGTGTAATTCTATAGTCAGTATTCTCACCAGGACCATCCTCTGTGTAAAACCAGGGCACGCACACAGAGCCAGGAACTCAAGGAATTCATCCATTCTGGGATTAGAAGAGATGGACAACCAGTGACACTGTCATTGTTTAGTCTTTACAATCCAACCGTTTTTACTGAGTTGATGGAAAATACCCTTACTTTAGGATGCAGTGGAACATAACAGCAATAGCTGAAATAAGATGTAAGGGAATAAGCAGTAAATGTAGGGAAGAATTCTTTGATGGGTGTATCTGGTTAGTATTTTGACGTACAACGAGATTTTCCTGTTCTAAACAGGGTCATTCTTGTTTCTGTTCGTTTACAATACTCATCCCTCCTTGCTCCTTACAAGTTCTCCATCCCTCCCTCTGCATCCTGAAATGATAGTATTCTGCCAACTCCTCATTTCTCATTGGTATCAGACAGGTTTAAAACGCACACTCCTTCTGGAGGCTGCCCTGTTTAATGGCCTTTCGTTGTCTTGCTAGTGATATCAGATAGAATTACTTGCTCTATTTTCTGGCTGCAGTTCTAAATGGAAACCCAGTGTTAAAGACTGTAAAACAATTTCTATCCTGCTCTGACTAGTTTAACGCTACAGTCTTGAGTTTGGGTTGCTGGGTTGGTTTTTTTTTTTTTTCATTTGAACATTTTAAAATATTTACACAAATTTTTTTCTTTAGAAAAAAGACAAATCTTTTTCTTTTCTTCTCTGTACCTCAGGGGACTAGTTGGGGGAAAAGCAATGCTGTGGCTAGGCCGAAGACTTGTTTGAAAGAGCTTTAAAAAGTACAGGGTTTATGTTTAAAAAACTGTTTGTCTAAGGATTTAGCTAGTTTCAAAGCAAAATCTGTGTCTCCTTTTGTACAGCTTCGGACGTAAGCCAGCTTCAAGGCACTACATTATGATCTTCTCTGGGGATACTCCCCACTGAAATGGGGGTGGTTTGGGGTTTGGTTTGGTTTGGTTTGTTTGTTTGTTTTGATTTGTGCTTTTTTTTTTTAATTTGGTTTTCCTTTCAAGCTGATAGTGTCAGCTACTGTTGGAGACAGAATATTGACCTAGGTGGACCACTGGTTCCTTTTGAGTGGTATAAAATTCCGATTGATACCACATCAGCGATGCAAGGATCTTAAATGCGTTATTGCTTGACTGTCCTGCATTTTAGACTGGATATTTTTATGGAGAAATTTCATTATTCCACATTTGAGAGAATGGAAGTAGATATCTCTGGCTGTGGTTCTTTGGGGATTTTTTGGGCAAACCGTTGCTCTTTGAAGATCTGAAGAGGTTTGAATGGTATACACAGATCTGGATGAGAAAGATAAGCAGGCAGAGAAAGGGATGAAATGATCAAAAGTGCATGATAAATGTCTTGTTTTGAAATTTTATTACATGGGCCCCAGTCATGTAATGGTCTTTATCTTGTCTGGAAAACCAGCATAATGCTTAAATTACAGGACTGTCCTTCCTCTGCAAACTGTATTGCAATTATCGTAAAAGTTTTCTCATAACCCATTTCCTGTTTATTTCACAGTAAGTATATTTATTTCTTAATATGAAGCTCATATGAGTTGTGGGATTTTTAATTTCAATATTGGTCTAATTGAGAATGTGCAGGACAGTCCAGTTCTCTGTTGCTAGTTCCTGAATTCCAGGAAAGGTATTTGGAAACTCAGTCATACACTGTAAATGAAAGTATTAAAAAGTCTATTTTTATTTCACTTTTCTATTGCATGACTTTTTTCATCTACTTCATACTCTTGCACATTTAAATACTTGAATTTACATCTTTTAATATCTATTGGGCAAATGTAACTTGCCATTTCCTCTTATTTTATACAGACGTTTTCTGAATGTTTTCTGTGCATTTCAAATAAATGCCTACATTTAAAAAAATCATTACCTATCTGTGATGCATCTGATGTTGCTCAGTGTATGCTGCTGCTAAGCACATCGGTTTATTCAAGTTTGTACAGGGTTTGCATGGCAAGGTTTTGGTAGCAGGGAGGGCTACAGGGGTGGCTTCTGTGAGAATCTGCCAGAAAGTTCCCCCGTGTCCGATACAGCCAATGCCAGACAGATCCAAGACGGATCTGCCACTGGCCAAAGCTGAGCCCATCAGCGACAGTGGTAGCACCTCTGTGATAACATATTTAAGAAGAGGAAAAAAACCTGAACAACAGCAGTTGCAGCTTGGAGAGAGGGGTGAGAATATGTGAGAGAAACAACCCTGCAGACACTAAGGTCAGTGAAGGAGGGGGATTGAGGTGCTCTGGGTGCTGGAGCACAGATTCTCCAGCAGACCATGGTGAAGACCATGGTGAGGCAGGCTGTTCTCCTGCAGCCCATGGAGGTCCATGGTGGAGCACATATCTACCTGCAGCCTGTGGAGAACCCCATGCTGAAGCAGGTGGATGCACCCGAAGGAATCTATGAATGAATCTGTGACCCCATGGGAAGCCTATGCTGGAGCAGGGTCTTGGCAAGAACTGTCACCCCGTGACGAGAGGAGCCCAGGTTGGAGCAGGTTTGCTGGCAGGACTTGTGACTCTGTGGGGACCCATGCTGGAGCAATCTCTTTCCTGAAGGACTACATCCCAGGGAAAGGACCCACGCTGGAGCAGTTCTTGACAAACTGCAGCCCATGGGAAGGACTCCCATTGGAGAAGCTCGTGGAGGACTGTCTTCTGTGGGAGGGACCCTACGCTGGAGCAGGGAAAGATTGTGAGTCCTCCTCCTCCTGAAGAGGAAGGAGCTGCAGAGACACGTGTGATGAACCATCTGCAACCCCCATTCCCCTGTGGTGCTAGGCGGGGAAAGGGTAAAGAAATCAGGAGTGAAGCTGAGCCCAGGAAGAAGGGAGAGGTGGGGAAAGGTATTTTTAAGATTTGGTTTTATTTCTCATTACCCTACTCTGATTTGATTTTCCCCAAGTCAAGTCTGTTTTGCCCATGATGGTAACTGCTGAATGATCTCTCCCTGTCCTTGTCTTGACCCACAAGTCTTTCCTTATATTTTCTCTGCCCTGTCAGCTGAGGAGGGGAGTGATACAGTGGCTTTGGTGGGCACCTGGTGTCCAGCCAGGGTCAACCCACCACAAAGATTTAATCAGAAACTAAAAATCTGTGAAATAACCAGACACAAGGGAAGACACAAATATCCAGCAAAAAGTGCCTTTAGTTGTTCAATGCTTTAAAAAAAAAAATTACATAATACTAGAATTGGGGGGGGAGGGGTAAATATGTTTCAGCTATACAGTAATTTTGAACCACAGTGCACCAATAAGCCTATCAATAAGAAGTTACCAGTGGTGAAGCAATAGTATTAGTGTCTCCAAAAATCCAATGATTTAGGAGTCCAGAATGCTTAAACCACCATTTTTATAGTACCAACATCATGCTTAGAAAGTAAGGGGTGGCTTTGAAGAATTATGAGTGACAAGCTGTGGGTATCAAACCCAAAATTAATATTTAACGAGTATTTAAGAGACTTTCATTAAGCCTCTCCCCCATCAAAACGGACATGTTGGGGAGTGATGTTTCTCTCAGCTGAAAACATTTATGATGAAATTCTCACTTGTGCACTTCAGTGAAACTGTGAAGCTCGACTGCAGGACATTAGCAGGGGGCGGGTGTTGAGCAGCGCTGGCTGCTCTGTGGTGCAGCAGTTGCACCACCCGTGGTCTCTTCCTTCCAGAGGGCTCCACTGTCTGAATCCTTAACGTCTTTAGAGGGGCTTTTCTGACGTTTAACAAAAAGGCACTGTGAAATTACTGCTGCATGGCAGACCTGCTACCTGCTGTAAGCGTTTGTATGTTGCTTATGGACAGCGCTCCAAGAAAGGATTAACTATTCCATTCATTATCAAATTGTTTAAATTGCCAAAGGACTAGTTTGCCATAGCTAGCTGACTGCTAAATAGCTCAACCTGTCAGACACCACACAAAAAGGAAATTTTGGAGGAGTTTGTCAAGAAAATGTTTATGTGCTGACCGCTTTGCCCTCCTCACTCTTTGCTCTCCATCAATATTGACATTATCTTTCATTTGCACAGTTTGAGTGGAGAGCAAATTTCACATACAGCATTCAGGAAATCTTTAGCAATGTGTAAAGTGAAGGAACAGCATATATCTCAGTTGTTTTAATTTTATAGGTGATAGGGCTGTTTGCTAGCATAACTGTGGGGTGCGCATCCAGCAAATTAGAATGAGTAAAAATATGTCTCCCCTAGAGATGTCTGAAGGCTATCTGAACTTAGAGCAGGTTTTTTGATTGTGGGAAAGAAAGGATATGATAGATGTGATTTTGACAAAATGATAGCTGACTCCACAGTGAAAAGTTCGTGGGAATTAATGCCAAGTCTTCCATAAAATCATCTAGTTACAAAAATGAGGCAAAGCATGCTGTTCATTGTGGTCCTTTTATTATTTCAGACTCTGAAACTGCTGATACAGGATTTAATTATCTATATACACACATACAAAGAATCATTTTTATTATATTTCAAAATTGGTTTCATTTTCATTTAAATATGTACTTGTAATACACTCAGTGTAATCCTTCTTTGCAGCAAAATAGAATAAATATTTAAATAATTTTATTTTCATTACAAATGTATACTCTTTGACCTTCTTTTTAGTTATTTATATTAGGGACTATTTCTCATGTCAGACCCCAAACATTTAAGAGCCTCATAAAAAAAGCCATGGAGCCTAAATTCCAGGCTGATCCTCCAGCTGTGACATGCATCCCGCTGGGAATATGAGATAACCAATATCAGAACTGTGTAAATCTTTCAGGCAACACAGGTTACCTCAGAAGATTTAAAACATAGTTTGGATTTGATATGATTATTGAGACAGTCTCATTTTAGTCTAGGACAGATATAGTCTCTTTACACTGAAAAGATGGTGCTTTGTTTTAAAATTACAGGAACGGTTCTGCAATACTATTATGGACAGGCAATAAAAACAAATACTTCACTGCACAGACTTCTGTAGAAAACTGCCAGATTTTTCAGAAATGTATTTTTAATCAGAAATTCTATTGATTCGTGGACATTTTTATATCAGTTTGTATTGTTTTATATCACTTGTATTAGCGTATTAGAAGTATATAGAAACCGTCTTAGCTTCTGAGTTTCAGCCTCTGTGTCTGTGATTGTCCAGTTGCAGCCCCTTAAAAAAAATACAGTCTTATGAAGGAAAGCAAGTTCTGGACAATTGTCTCCCAGTCAGTAATCATGATTGCTGGAAAGTGCAATGTTCAATCAAACACTTCCAGGCTAAGAACAGGGCCACATTATGCGTGCCAGATTAACATTTTGATTCCTACACCCACCATCAAAAGCCTGTGCCCAGCAAGCTGTATTTTAACACACATACAGGACTTAAATGCATTTTTTATTTCAAATTGAGCCAATTTGATTTTAGACCCACTGGCAGTTCTTGTGGTTCACTGTAATATCCGAACACTCTCTCTCTCAAAAGTGCACAGACTTAATTCATGTCTTTACCTCTCTGCGAGTGATTGAAATACCCATGTGTGGGTAATGTAGGCCAAGTAGCATCACAGGCAGTGTTGGGATTAGATGAGAGCAGGTTTTTAATGTTAGAGTTACTTTGGTCACTTCAGGCAATCAGTAATGCAGATAGGTTGAAACTGTAATGAAATGTTGTTAGTTCCTTCCGCCGTTAAAGTCATTTTGCCAGGAGATGAAAGTAACTGGTAAATCCTTCTGGTATAAAAGAAGAGAGGCTATCCTTGTCGACTCCTATTGCCTCCAGTAAAAGCATGGGCTCCAAGTATGTGTTAGGCATGTTCTTTATTATTAGCATACTCTAAATCTCCTTGAATTCCGATTGGTTTATGTTCTCTTGTCCAGATGTTTGTAAGGCCATAATGAACCTCAAAGTATGATTTATGTAAATATATTGGATTGAAAAGGCTACTGCTCATAAGACTTTTGAACATCTTCAATAAGAAGCGAGTCAGCATGTGCAAGTCATTATTTATAGTGTTCTCAAATGATCCTTGAAATCCCTTCACTGGGTCTGGAGGAGAAGCACAGTGACTATCTTAAGAGTCACACTTGTAGAGGAGAGCTTGGCATCTGTTATCCATTAAGCTGGAAGTGGAGAGGGCATCTGGGGCTGCATGCATGATAAGAAGTAAAGATTTCAGTTGGACAACCCACTTCTCAAAAGATACTGGAATATCTGCCTCAAAGGGATTGGAGTTTTGGGGATATGATTAGTGCTGTATTGTTTGCCCATCCTTCCATGGAATTTTTAAGCCACCCAGGTAGAAAAGGAACCAAGTTATTAATTCCCCTGTTGTGAGAGAAAGTAATCTTTTGACAGATTAAAGTAGAGAAAACTGAAAAAAACCCAAACCCTGAAACCAAATCCAACTTTGCATTAATAGATTTGTTTAAAAACTTCTTGTGCATTTTTTCTTGGCTTCTACTTCCTTTTTAAAGGTTTAGTTACGTCTACTTGTGAGTGTGACAAAAATCATCCTAGGAGGCAAGAAAAAATTGTTATGAAAGAGCATATGCAATATACAGTTCTATATTTGTCAATTTTAATTGGAATTTTATTTGGGGGGTTTCTATTCACCCTAGAATAAATTTTAATCTTTTCTTTCCCAAGATAAACATAACTTATTTGCTAAACGAAAAGATCTGCTGAATTGCTTTGTCAGAAAGATACTTTGAGTCTTACTCAAACATGTCCTTTTCATTTACTGAAATACTATTGCAGTATTTTCATAATCCTTGCTTAGGTAAATTCCCTCTACTCCTTGTACTTAAGTAGATTTGATTTTCACCTAATTTCAAAATACCTTAAATAAAGGTATAGCCCATTTCTCTGGATTATCAAATTCTATTTGTGTGACTAAATTAAGAAAATTTGTCAGCAGTTTTCACTTCTAAAAATGTCTATGAATTGTTGTTGTGTGAATAATTTCATCTTTGCGGTTTTCTGCAATTAAGATACTATTTAAATATTTTGGATGTCATTCCAAAATGTTTTAAATTTTCTTTTTCGCTAATCAGGGGGTAAAAGTTTCTGTTTCAGTGCATTAAATCTGCATCAACAAGTCCACTAGGTTGTTTCTTGGGTAACAAAGGAGTAAGTTTTCCCCTATTCTAAACAGAGGAAAATTAGTGCTTGAGATGAGAAGCGGTAATTAAGCCAAATTTGCTGTCTAGATAGAATAATTGATGTATTCAGTGAGGAAGAAGTGTAATCTCGAGGAAAATTATTTCAGGTGGTTGCTGCCATCAAAGAACTTCTGTTTTTTTAATGATCCATTAATGAATGTTTTTTATTCTACCTTCAGACACCTGAGAAATATATTTATAGACCATTAAACCACTTCTGCCTTTTTTTTTTTTTGTACTGATGCAGGACAGAAGTTTCTAAAACTGTGATAGACTAATTCCAGATTCAATTTACAGCATTTGTTACTTATCTCACAGAAATTTTTTTTTTTCAGTTATTGCTTGAAACACCTGCTATTTTGTCTTTATAAGTAATTGAAATTATCATCCGAGAGCTTGATTTTAAAAAAAAGAAAAACTGGTGTTCTAAAATGGTAGGCATATTTCTGTGTGAATTTGCAAAGCAGCATCTGCCTGATCTTTGGACTTTGAAAGCAAGTTATCACGCTGCAGCTGATGTTCAATATCAAATACTTACCAACTTCTTTATATTATCCATGAAAATTCTTTATAGAGAAATGTCTATATATTGATGGCTGAAGATTGTGAATGACAGTGATATCTTCTTGGTCAGGCAAATCATTCTGTTACTACATGAAATACATGTCGATATAGAATCATCCAAGAATATAGTCAGTACCGTGTCTGAGTTCTGCTCAAAAAGGAAGTGAAAATGTGCCTCATGGTACCTTTTGTGTTTGAAACTCATGAACATAGAAGAAAGGATTGGGGGAGGGTTTTTATTTTTTAAGTGAATGGCAATGTTATTGTTTTTTCAAAATGGAGTTCTTGTGTTTTACGTTTGTCAGTGGACACAATAGTGAGCAGCGTTTTCAGCTCTGCCTTTGTGCGATATTCCTTCCCTGAACAGTGAAGATAAACATGTGAAACAAACATCTTCTGTCATACAAATGTATGTATTTTTTAAGTCTGTGATCAAAAGCTTTCCATCAAAATAAGAAAATCGTTCTTTAGTCTTTGTTTCTTTGCCTGTTGAACGCTCGCAGCCCTGGGCTTCTGTGCAGATTGCTTTCTAGGAGATTCCTTTGTCTCATTCCATGCTGTTTTGGTGCTCCTTTTTTTATTTAACTTCTCTCCTTGGAACAGCTGTCTCTTCACATGTGCTAGATAACCCCCATATCCTTTGCTTCTTAAAATCTCTCCATAAAGCCTGCTTCTTTTAAACAGCCTTCCAGATTTCTTCCTCTGTGCTCCCACAGCACACCTACTGCCACATTTTCTTAATATTCTCAGGTGACAGCATAAGTCCTGCAAAGACTTGTACACAAGCTTGGTAGTATAAACTAGGTTGTGCAAATTAAGGTCTAAACCTGTAGAACAATGGTTTCTTTTCTTTTTCCATGATGCTGCAGACATACAGGTATGTGAAGTATTAGTATGTTAATAATTCTGATTGTACCACATATACGTGCTAGGAAAGTCTATGAGTAAAAAAGCTGTCTTTTCTTTAGCCTTAGAAGTGCTTATTCAGACTTAATACTATTTGAGTATAGGCAGAGCAGCAGAAGCTAGACTTTTGTCCTCCTCCATCCATCCTATTGCCCACCAACTTTCAACAATGAAACCAAAAAAAAGAAAGCCTTACAGAAAGTAGGCTTGACACATTTCTGACAAGATGCTCAGAGTGCAGTGAGTATGTCCATTAAAATGAGCAAGGAGATCCTTCACCAAGCACTGAAGTGGCTCACCACCTCTGGAGCACTGGGAAAAAAAAATCAAACCACTTTGTTCAACACCTGGTACAGGAAGAGGCTGATGTTCCAAATTGCACCATACCTGTGAACTATTTTTGTCAAAAGAGTGGTTTACAATGTCATGGTCAATACTTTAGTCTGAAAAATCAGGCAATAAATACTGTAGGTATTACTACTACTGCTGTTACAGCAGTTTGAAACTTTGCCCTAAACTTGTTTAAAAGGTCAGAGGTATGCAAATATAGAAGGGTTAACTCTTGCTGTCATGTATGTGGACAGGAGTGCTCCAAGTAAAATAGTGATTCAGAGAGGAAAACAGGCAAGCTCATCCATTAATATAAAACCAGACAAAAATATAGTTATTTAAAACAAAAACAAATGGTATTTTCTTTGTGCAGCTAAATAATTTAGTATTTCACAGAGTAAGCAGTGAGGTGTGTCCTTGACAGACAGATTCACAAACGGAGCTGCTGTGTACTACTTGCTATCACATTTTATTACAGAGGTTTTAGCATCAACACGGTACATGTTCAAAATGCTAAAAGTGTACCTTAACAGGAGGTGAAAATCATTGTCAATGGCAGAAAACCGCCTTCCTTGCGCAACAAACTGCACTGGGGAGACAGTAAATATTCTTTTGTAATATTAAAACATCATGGGGTGCGTGCGTGCGTGTGTGTATGTGTTTAACTCTGTGCAAAATAATGCAGCATCCTAGACTGTGCAGCTGGAGTGGGCATTCTTAAGACAAATGACTCGATGCTGAGGACCTATAGAGCTCTCGGTGATAGGGGTTTACTAAAGTGAAATCGTAGCTAATCAATTTTTCTGTGAACTTCTCTGTAAGATTTGTGTTCGGAACTCATACTAATAGTAGAATGAACCTGGGGCTTTTCACCTTGAATTTCTTTGAATTGAATTGATTCGGGCTTGGATTTCAATCCAGTCATGTATGCAGGAAGGGGAGAAAGAGCCTGAGGAAATGCTGAAGGGTTTTCAGTCCGCCATTAGTGTTGTGGCATCCAAGAGGAACATTCTTGATTATGAAATATAGGAGTGATTATGCAATTCTTCTCTTCTTATCATCTGGATGAAAAAACCTCTGACCCAAAGCATCCCTTATATCCCTATACCTCTAGTATTTTAGAGGTCTTCCAAAATTGTAAGAGACCTCATGTAACTGCCATAAGTGGTGAGAATAGTTTTCATAAGATCTCGTCGACATTCTAGACGTTTTGGTCTGGAGTACAAGATGTTGCATTAAAGACCATCATTTTGGGCTGAAATTGTGTGAGCACAATTTGCAAGATTTTATTATCATCCTCTGATCTACACTGATGAATGAGTTTTCATAGAAACTGACATATTGCACATGCAAACCAATTTTGTTCTGCACATGCAAAGTGATAAAATTGTTTCCAAAACAGATAAGTATATTAAACAGTAATTAATGAATTTGTAATGCACTGCATAATAGGTTGGACTGTTGGCTTTCCAGTTAGATATTCCAGATGCAAAGCTGTCTCCTTCATACATGAATCAATGGTTCGTGCAACCCAGTACATAAAACATAACCTACATTTGAATTTTGCTGTATGGATTTGCATTTCCTAGTGGAGAGGCAGTTGGTATTAAAGGATCATCGGTGCATGAAGCTCAAGCTAGTCGTCCATTGGTCCCAGCAGAACTCTTTTGTAAACAACATGAAGAGAAACATGGACAAAAAAGTGCAAGTCTGACATTCAGGGTAAATTGAGTGAGAATTTTGCAAATTTGACAGGTGATTTAACAGCAGCTGCTGATACTGGTGATACAAGCCAGTGCAGTGCAAGACTTTGGTCATAAAGCAGCAGCCTGTGAATTACTGAGCTGTTAGGCTGGGGAAAAAGAAGAGAAGCTGAAAGGAAAAAGCATTAAAGGCCTTAAAGTTCAAAGGGAAAAATGCAGTATACATAGACAAGATTAATGGAAATTTTTTAAAGGCTGAGTAGATAAACTGTTGAGCTAAATATATGTTTCCAGTTTATAAGAACATTGCTGAGATATTTTTCATAATTTCCAAACTCATTTGATTTACTGTTGCTGATGCAAACATTACCTCTTGGAAGCTTGAAAGAGCAAAAAAATATTTGCCATTTGTTCCCCTCCATCATGCATGCAGATTGGTTTGTTATTGTATGGATGCTGGCATTATTTATTTTCTTTTTTTAGAAAAAACATCATTGAAGCATTTGTTTTGGAAAAAACACATATAAAGAACTACATGGACTTTGCTAACAGGTATGAGAAATTATATTTAAGAAAAGGTAGGTCACATTTTAGGCCTAAAGGTATTGTCATCCTCCCTTAAATTCAACTGGTTAGTTCCAGTAATTATAATCTGACGTGCAAGAATATGTGGAAAGATAAAAACACACTATTTTTGTGGAAGGGCTCTATTGCAAATTTTTTTTTTTTTTGAGACTATTTCGTAGACTTTGCTGTTGCAAGAACAATTTATCCCGGTCCATTTTTGGTGCTACATTTAGAAAACTTCTGATTTGTGGTCTTAACCTGCATTTGAACAAACAAGCAGAGTAACTAGGAGTCTGGTACTGCAAATTCAGCCTATAGTGATTGGGGAGTGCAATCACTCCTAGTGATTGCTTTGGGGAGGACTTGATTATGTCATGTCTTAGACCAGTATTACCGGTGGCAAACTTAGCAGAGTCACTGCAGTAACCTATCATACTAGTTCAGCAAAAATGAGATCATAAAAAGTACTTCTCTGGTTTTAGTGATTGCTCTTGATAAGAATTAAGGAATGTTTTAGGTCATGAAATGCATTCAGAGGATAACTTGGCAGTCAGAAAAATGATGTAATCAGCTCGCAAGAGACTTTCACCTATGTGCAATGGAATTAGAAGCCTGTTTTTTTTTTTATTTATAAACTATATCATTGAGGGAAATATGCTAGATGGGTGCTTTCTATAAAATCTAGCAGGATTAATTTCGAAGATACTTTTTAAAACCATGATTATCCTAATATTTTGCTAAAACTTGTTTTTCCTGGGATGTCCATTGTTATGTGGCATTTTTTCAGTATCCCCATAGAGAGAGAAGAGATCTTTATCGGACTCATTTCATTTGGCACTGTGGCAGCTGCACATTTGGACTGATTAAAAGTATTAATAAATTTAGATAAAAGAATTGATAATCAGCTCTCCATCTGCAGATTTCTTGGCACTAGGCACAGATAAGTTAGGTCTGCAATTCCCCTGTCCACATTGTCTATCCTTTTTAATTCTGCCCTATCTGCTGACATTTGAAACAGCTGTTACAGCCTGAAGTCATAAAAAGAAAGATGTTGCCAAGCATGGATGCTTTCCAGTCCAATCATATTTATTTTTGTAGAATTAGCAAAAAACTTAAGTCTTCAGAGAGGTATATTGATCAGTTGACTAAGTCGTGATTAATGCGTTAGAAAAATCTGCTTGCTAGCTGTGAAGTTCGTGCACTGAATGATTTAAAGTTATGACTGTTCCTTCAGAAGGAAAAGATCCATTCACAAGCCTTGCTTATGTGCTTGCAATGAACCAAGAAATGTAAGCTGTGATGCAAACTATGCAATAGAAGAAATTGGAAGGTTGAAATCAGTATACATAGTTTGTCCAAAGCGGGGCAAGTTCTCTGAGATTCTGCCTAAGACAACATCTTAGAAGAAGTCTCGTGTGCAGTCACAATCTTACCTAATACGGGGCTGGAATGTCAGTTATTGTGGGCTATGTCTTTAGATTCCAAAAGAGCGAAGACTAGAAGGCATTTTAATCCAGATCATCTTTTCTGGCATAGCTAAGTCCTGTTGTCAATGAAGTATGAGAGGTTACAGCCTGGTGAAGACAATGATGATGATTACATATTGAAATGGACAGTAAGCAGATTTTAAGTGGTTGCTTGCTTGCTTATTATAAGAAGCTTTTTATTGGCTTTTCCCATAAGTAGAAAAGTAGACAGACAAGACATAAAAGGGCACACAAAAATATATAACAAATACAACAAATATTATGGGGAAAAAAACCCAACCACTAGAATTTATTTCCCTTAAGAAAATATTTAAAATTCCAGTTAGAATGAAGGAAAACTAAATAAGAAACAGTGCTGGTTGCTTGCTTTTAAGAGTTACATTTTGAATTTTCCAACCTTTACTTGATTTCAAGCTGCCTTTGTAAGTGCTATGGATGGTTAGCAACTTAAAACAATATTTCAAATATAGCCCTAAAAGGTGAAAGGCTTGAGAACCAGTTATAACTTTGAGGTCTGCTTATATTAAAAAAGCATCCAATGCTTTGCTTCCATATCTAATGGTGGATCCACTCTATCTCAATCAATTTTTAACCTCACCATGTCAAAAATGGAAGTCTATCCTTCTTTGTACTGTATTTCTAAGAGTTCTTTTATCATCTCAAAGCTGCGTCTTCTACTTCATGCTGTAGCATTTGAAGTGTTGGAAAAACATCTCTACTATACTTTACTAACAAGTGTAAACTAAGGGTAGAGGAAGTGAAGGGTTTTGTTTTGATGTGAATTGTGTTTAAATTATTACACTGCTTACCTGCTGGAACTTCGCCTTAATTTCTTATAAAAAACATCTGAAAGCTTTAAGAACAGGTTTATAAAGACATAGTTTTGGAGCACTGCTCGTCATCTCTGAGTTGTGATGTTTATGACTTATCGACTCTCCATTCCTGCAGAATTTTCCTCATTATACAAAGCACACGTTCCAGATTGAATGATTTCAGTCATGTCTACCCTGGTTTTCAGCATTTTTTTTGTCACCACAATTCATTTTAGGAGAAGTAGATATTCAGGTGTTTGTCCAATGTGATTTCCTACCATGGAAATGAAAGACAGAAATGTCTTCTCTTCTATATATGTGTAAACAATGCACAGCCATTACAAATCTTGTTTTCGCTATTATCTGGACATGCAAGAGATCAGGTATCTATGTGCTATACAGCAAATAGACTTGGGAAGCACAGTACAGTAGCTTCCTGGGAAAACTTGTAGAAGGCTTATTTTGAAGCCAAATGCTTCAAAACCCTTCACTTTCCCAAATTACTAGTAAAAACAGCTGTGCGTATGTTGTATATTATAAATATGATATATTTGGTTTGCACCAGTATAATTGTTTTCATGCTAATTTCACATCTTTTCATTTGTGAGGGAGGGGAGGTAATTTGTAGCCCTTTGAAGGGGAGGGAAGCAGCAAGGTTTTTGCTAATGCTGGCATGGTAGTGGAAGCCTGGATTTGTGCTTTGGGTGTTTTTTTCCACCCTCTTGTTTTCCATTTCACCAAAAAATCTTACAGTTGTACAAGCGTATGCATTTTCCTCATGGTCAGGGATCCAGACGTCTGATGATCTATAGATTCACTTGATCTACAGTTCAGACACTTTGAGAAGGAGGAACCAGTATTCTCAATTTACAGTCAATTTACAGTCTTTCACTCCCAATCACCAAAAAAAAATCTAAAAACTCTATATAGATATACCTCCTAAGACTGTAGCTAAAATACCACTATAATCAATTGGCTTACAAGGTCACAAGTGATGCAGGTTTTCTGAAGGAGACCTAAGCAAACTCTCTACCTGCTTGCCAAATGGATAATGCAGAAGCATTACGTAAGGAAAGTGTTTGTGTAAGCGTTGGCCAAATTCTTTACGTTGTGAATTAATCATTTCTACTTTTCATAAATCAAAACACTGAAATGAATCTAGAAGGCCAAAACCTGCATTTCGTAGTGTGTACTGCTGTTTCAGGGACTGGCACGTTTGAAGTCTTGTTTCAGAAGAGCAGTGAGGTCATCTTTCACAACCTGTGTTGAGCTTTCTAAAATGCCGTGTGATGCAAAGTGATCCTAAGTAAACCCATTTGTAATTTTGTTTGTATACTATGGTAGCACATCTAATGTAGTATATCAATGCTGAAGAGATGCTTAAATGTTCTCGTACTGGATGCTGCAGAAGCTGAAGGGTGTTCAGAAGTATGTTATTGCAGCTGCTGTTATTCCACTAATGCAGTCATACTACAACTGCTTTCCAAGATTTCTGAAAGCTAATACAAAGAATTAGGCTCTTAATTCCATATTTTTCATCCAAATAACCTTTTTTTTTTTAAAGTGCTCCAGGTTTCCCCTGAAAAAATTGAAAAACTTAATCATAATGTTATTATTTTCTAGCTATTGAGAAGGAGCAATAAGCTCTTCATCATAAGAAAACCCACCCCCAGCAGTCCCCCAGACTTTACACAGAATTATTCTGGATTACTGTTTTTAACTATATGCTCAGTTACTACTATTTTTCCCTGTTTTCTGTGTATTCTGCTCCTCAGCAGGTCTGTGAACTGGAATTGTTGAGATAAGATCTGGTGGTGTTATAGAAGGGCTAAAAATGTTACTTTTTATGAAGGAAAAGTGGATTTTGAAGCAAAGGCGCTGATGCTAAGATGAATGAAGGTGTGGCTGGGAAATGGTGATCTGACTGTTGCAGATGTGTGATACTTCCAACTTGCATGTTCATTAACAAATAATTACATGGCTGAAAGGCTGTGGAGGCAGGCAAATTGCATCTATTCACCTAGACACTGTGTAAACATGAATATGAAAAATACACTCAGTTATTCATAAAATAGCTGCAAATGATGGCAACTTTCAAATATCTGGGCTTGTATTGGTGCTTTCACGGACTCTTACTCATATGTCTTTCTCTGTTATAGTATACATGGGAGAGAGATAGGACAGACTGAAAACTAAGGAACCAGCAGTATAGTATATCATGCTCCTAAAGAGAACTTTTCACTCTTTCTGTTTTCTAAGAGCTAATGCTGGGTCTGAATGATGATGTCAGATCTAGCGATGTCTGAATAACTGTCATGTACAAGAAAGGAAAAAAATTTAACAGAGGGAGCTGGGGAATGATCTTGTAAGTGGTGTAGTATTTGCAGCCACATTTAGATGGGAAGCTGAAACCAGTTTTGTTGCTACTGTGTTATGTTGTTAGGGACAGAACCGCACACAAAGGAAAATGTGGCACATGTAGAGAATGACAATTTGAGTCTACCAAAGAAATTAATAAAAAACTGTAATTATGCTCATTAATATCCCCCCCTACTGGAAAACAAAATGTGAAAAGACCCACCATTACAGAACTAGCACAAACAGTTTGCAATTATTAGCAGCCCTGCTCCTGTTGCATAGGGCTGTTTTCTTCAAATGTCCCTCCATGACATTTCTTCTGAACAGATTGCAGCTCTCACTTCGCCTGTGACTAATCGCCTAAGCATCACACCACTTCCAATGTAGCTACCTTCACTCAACATGACAGAACTTTTGTCTTTGCAAGTATTAGACAAAACCGTCCAACAAATTAACTATGTCACTGTGAGTATTAACGTATGTCACTTTTAGTTTTCCAAATAACACAGGCCTTTAATATCAGCCTTACAGGAGAATGCATAAGAGAAGGCCAAAGCATAGCAAGAATTAAATGCCTCATCTGAGATCCTGCAAATGTTTGCTAAAGCTAGTCTGGCGCTGCCATTTTGATGCTAATTTTCATTAATATGCAGCTGCTCTCTTCTTCTGTCACTGCAAACTAAGAGCAGTCATTTCCGTATTAAGGTCTATTCTGCTAGCTTTGTGTCCTAAAATACAATCCTATCATTGTTTTATGTGTAATTGGTTAAATCAAATAATATATTTGATTCTATGAGTATGGTATCTATGAATGGTGCCATTATGAAATACATTTGTGATTTTCACTCTTCCCTTGTGTGCAAAAGACTTTATATAATCCGCCAGAAGAACACCTTTGGGCTAGGAAACCATCACTTCTTCCATTTTGCTTCTGTTGAGAGCTTCAATGCTAAAATGATGGTATTGACCAGATAAGCATTCCAAACAACGAAGCACTCTCACTGCTGGATACGTGTGGATGGTGCCAGGGAGCGCCGCTGGAAGAGACAAAAAGAGTTGTTTCAGACTCTTCTGACAAAGAGAAACTTTGATGAGAGGGAACTCACTAAATAACTGAAGCAGACGGGCTTCACTTGCTCTTTGCCTAATCCCAGGACCAGCCATCCAGCCTCACTGTGGCTTAACACGTTGCTTCTGCCAACTAATGTAATTAAATTAATAGTTAGGTTGGTACAGGCTGCCTGAAGATAGGGGAAAGACTGATGCATAGTAGCCGACAGAGACTGCTAGTGTTGCACAAAATAATTGTTTTAAAAAAGTAAGAAAAAGCAAAACAAAATCTGTAAATCATGCTATGTGCTATGATGACATCAAGTTATTTAGAAATTGCTGGTCTGGATTGTCTGTACAACTCTCTGTAAACATCATTCAATGTCTTTAACTGTAATGACAGCACAGAGTGTTTCATAAGCCCTTTGTTTCAGTCCTAGCCCAGAAGCGACCTGCATTGGGTTGGAGAGGGGAAGGAGTAGAAGGAATGCAGGCAATAGCAGGAACATTTATTTTAGGTGATGGAGCCTGCTGGAGATGTGAAAGCAAATTAAACAGATGGTCATAGTAACTGCAGTTGTGAGTAGTAAAACATCCTTTCACAGACCCTCCGGAAATCTCCTGAGAGATTTCCTTTCCCTGGCACTCACCTGGGTACCGCTCTTGGGACATGCCTGTCAATTTATGGAATACATTACCAACAATGTGTGGTCAGCCAAAAGAACAATTCCTTGTAAAAGCCTCTGACTGAAGAGGACTACTAAAAACCTAAACTGGATAGCAGAAAAGTCAAAACACTTACTCTAAAGACTACAGATAATAACCCTACCACCTCCTGTTCTGTTCTCTCATCAATTCCTTGTGAAATTTGTTCCTCCAAAATTCGGGCATTTGGTATCTCAGCTACTTATGGAAGAGCAGGTGGTTCTAAGAAAGCTATTGCTGATCAGTCCATAGAACACATCTGCTACAGGCTTTACTTACAGTGCACTCCAAGACAGATGTCTGAAAGAATGTATGTATTCTCACTGCTCTCTCTGCCTTCACTCCACTGAAAAAAGTAATACAGTTACAACAGATGCTTGTACAGCTTCTGACAATTCCTATATTAGACACAACATTAGTTTATTGCCAAAACCAGATTTACTAGCTCAATGCTCTCCAGTAAAGGAAGTAAGCTGCTGTAAAGGGAATAGCTTTAATTATTCCTGGATTCAAGACAGGAGAATGCCATGAAGTATTACACTTATGAGAGCAGTCAGAAGTCAGAGTTCTCAGAAATTCTGAGTTGGATTCCAATTATTTTAATTTACTTCTAGGTTCTAGGACTATAAATCTGTTTTGAAACTTAAAGCTTAGATGGAGGTTCATAGAGGACATTCAACTTGCTTAAAATGCAAAAAAAAAATCAACTCCCTGCTTAAAATGGAGAGCTATCCATATGCAATCTGCAGTGCAGTTCCCTCATTCCTTCCTTGTTCCATTTGATTAATGAAAGCAATGTATTTTCTGTCCTTCTGCCAGTGATTAATACTTCTCCACGATTCTTTGTTTTTGGTGGCAGATTGCTGGGGGAAGAGATTCCTCAGTAAATTGTTTTTGATATCAAGTTTTAAATAGGCTTTGCCAGCCTGCTTGTTTTGTGAAAAATACTTCTTAGCCTCCAGTAGTGTATAGCCTGGACTGCGTCTGCTCTGTGTCTCTGTTAAAGAGAAGGGGAGTTCAGGAGAGCCCCGATCAAAGCTGCCTTCCCTCACTACAGCTGATGGTGCGAGGTGAAAGAGAACAGCTTGGCTGCTGCTTCCTTCCCCGTGTCTGTGGGGTGGCATGTGGGGGGAGCAGGAATAGCAGGCAGAGACTGAATCATAATTACATGCTGACCTCGGTAACAACAATTTGTTCTTCCAGGTTGAGTTAAAGCCCTAATGGGTATTTGGTGGGGAAGTAATACCTTGAAGCCATTGCTTTTAGTGATACAGACAAAAGTTACTCCCTGAATTCTCCTTGGGCAAGTACTGCCTCCAGTACTGGTTAGGTATAACGCGTATCACCTAGACCTTGGTGGTGAGGCAGGGGCTATTTTTAAATTGTATTTTGGACTACTGTTTACACTAGTGATTCACATGGTGCCAAGGATGTTCCTGGGCACAGGAACGCAACCGTCCATTCATTTCCACTGCTATAGCTGTCTCTGGATGACTTCTGGCCAAAGCTAAATCTCCCAGAGATCCCTGAGCAGAGTCTGGAGTTCAGTACAAGCCAAGGAGCAACGGGCAGTCATGTGCAGCAGACCTGTTTTGGAGGATAAGAGAGTTAAATGGTACGGATGGGGACTGCTGTGCACATGTTGGCCTCCATACTGCAGAAAGGTACATTCAAGGCAAATTCAATTACAAATTCATAAGCTTATAGAGCCTTTTTCTTTAGTGGGCTTTTAACTTTTAAGGAATTGTTTTCAATTCCTTGTTTTTTACTGGTGGTAAACTCAACTGATGCTCGATTTCTGCTCATGCATTGAGATAAACTACAAATATATTTTTGATTGTGTTTGCTTTTACTTAAAAGTTGGGAAAACGCATACTGAAGTATGTGCAGATGTAAAACTGGTGGCAGCTTGCCAGCATAGCCTTTGATGTTGCCAAGCATGAGGGATCTACGTATAGGATAATACAGCTTTCCTTCTATATATGCGATCAAACCACCATGTGCATGTTTTATGCCTTATCTTAAAAGCAATGTTTTACACTGCAGCCTCCAAAATAAAAATGTAACTATCGAAATGAAATCTAACACCCTGCCTCATGTATAACCTTCAAGTTAGAGTCGAAATAGCAAATGTGTTATTTTAACAGGGCCACTGAGGCCACAATCTGCAAAAATCCTCTTCGCACTTGGCTGTGAGCTCCACCCTTTAAACAAGCACTTTGTCCTGGTTTCCAATTGAATTTCTCACTACACCAGTCTCATTAAGTAAATGGCAAGAGTAGCTCAGCCAGCGACCCGTTCTTCCCCGGCAGCTTCTTGCACGGAGACCCTTTTGCTTGTACCTGGCAGGAGCCGTTTTTCTTCTGCCTGGCTGAGGAGAAATCTATACCATAGAAAGGACAGCTCAGCACCCAGAGCCAGTCATCAACAAGAGTTGCTTAAAATAACTCAGAAAATAAATGGTTCCTCCTCATCGTCTCCTTTCCTTCCAGTCACATTTTTCTCAGCTACATTTGCCCGAGAACCCAAAACTCAGGCGCAGCGTGACATTTCCCTACCTTCCTCCTTCCCTTTCCACAGGCCTTTTACCCCCAGCTGTTGCTGTTGCTGCCAGCTCCGTTCAATTAACCTCAACAGGAATGCAGTCATCCCTCTGCGGTTAATCCTGTTCAGGATTAATGAACTGTGCTTTAAACCAAGGGAACTACTAGTAAAAACGAGGTATAATTTCGTTAGAAAATTGTGTACTGCTAATTAATGAAGAAGGTCATTTTAGGACTTGGCAGAATTGAGTTTAACTGCAGAAAAAAAAAATCCACAGAGCAAATATGTGAAGTTTGCTACTTTCTCTTCACTCTTGCTCTCGCTGTGGACAATTTTTGTCACCAAATGTCCTGTTTTCTGTCTCACTCCCATCAGGTCACCACTAAGGCATGTCGCTGGGAAGCTTGGAGTAGAGGCAGCAGTAAAACAAGGCCACTTGTTGTAGAACCACTTGTTTCTTCATCCTGTGTTTCTGAGTGATGAACACTGTATATAATGTGATTTGTTTAAGTGTTAGAAAACAGGGACTGGTCAAAATACTGAGGTCATTGCTTCTCCGGTTACGAACCAAGAAAATTCCTGGTATTTGGCTTTCATGCCGGTCCTGGGAAAGTCTGCAGTTCTTCAGTTTCTCGGTAGTGCTTGTTCTGTACATTTGAGGAAAGGCTTGGGCGATACCTTGGGAACGCTCAGCCTTTCACTCTCTGGATATCAAAAACAATCACGATGGACACCTAGACAAAGCAAAGTAACAGGGAAATTTTGCAAGAAAGTGATCGAGAAGCCAGGGCAGTGACAGACGAAGGGAGAGAAAACAAGTGAATAGCTGGTGTTTAAAAAACAAGATCAGAAAAGGCAACTCATCAAAATTTTTCAAAATCTGTTCTTGTGTGGTCATACACAGCTTTGTTTATTACTTCAGAGCTCTTGGCTCTTTCATTATGGCGTATCAATTAGTAGCCATCATATAAAAGATCAGGTAAATATCATGATTTCCAATATTTCGTGTCGCTTCACTGAAGGAGGTGTTGTCATAAAGTGATGAAGTACACAACTATCATTCAGGTATTTTGATCTTTCATACCAAAAAAATGTGATTTACGGTACTTAACTCTCTAAACCATGCTGTTGTCATCAGTTTTTTCTTACAAAAAAAATTACATGGGTCCTTCTAAGTTCTAAAAATACACTTCTGACTCTCCAAGTAGAAGATATCCATTCTGGGAAGCATATATCTATAAAAAATAGATTGAATCCAGCTTGTGAATGTACAGCTAAGTCTAATGACTGGAATTTTCATAATACGATACTGAAAGAATTTTCTGTACAATATATTGTAATGCGCCAAATATCCACCAACCACAAAATATGCAAGTTTGTATTCTGCACATATAAAGGAGGAGGAGCCAATACATTTGAGTCTAAGTTCCTCAGTGTTTTGTTCAAGTGCCAGAGCCATCCCATGTGTTAGCACACATGCTTATGTTTTAGCATATGAGGGCAGAAAGTCAGCCAAGCATGAAAAAAGTCAGTCACACAGTTATTTTTGAGATGGTACTTTGTTTTTAATATAGTCCGCTGTTATATTTATAGATTCAAAAGAAATTACGTCTTATCTTCAAATGCAATTACGACAGAGGTCACGGAACGTGGGATTTTCAAAGCAGTCCAAGCAAACCGAGGACGCAGTTCTTAGTAGGCAGGAAAATAATATATTGAGACTCTTTGGAACATGCCAGTATCAAACACCCATATGGGAGCATTCTGTTACTTGATGCAAGTTTGCTATAAGTGAGCCAGCTGACAACATTTTTTGCAATCCTAAGAGGTCTTATAGTATAGAGAAATATTTCATATCAAGTTCTGTTTGTCATGAGAAATTTCTAATTTCTGCAGGGGGTTGTTTGGATCTTTTTGTTTTGTTTTGTTTTTTCCTGGACAGCATTATGGGCTAAATGCTCAAACCTTTTGTTTCAGAGGCAGAGTTTGATTTAAATGAGACCAGAATGCATAGATATGTGCTAAATCAGATATTTTTAAATGCATGCCACTTGAGATTATGGAAGAAAAAATACGCTCATAAATAGTTGTGATTTGTTTGAAGTCAGAGCACTTTTCTCTCTGCGGGTCTATTTATAGTTTCAGGATAAGAAATTCTTATGCTTAGTAGCAGGAACTGATGAGTGAGACTTTCACATACTTAGAAGAAAAACATGAGTCGTAATTTTCTGTTTCTTCAGCCTGAAGAAAATTCATGAGTCCTGTAGCTGGGATATAAAATTAATCCTACTTACTTAGGAGAACCTTAATCACACACTCGCAGTTTTCCACTTGAACTATGGTATCTGTAGTACCCAAAGGAGTCAATTCTCACAGAAAGTTTTGCATCTGGTTTTGTCTACTTGTTAAAATAAATCTTTGATTTTGCCAGTGCTCAAGATTAGTTTTTAATGTAATTTTTTTTTATTTTTAATTTTTATTCTGTTGCTATATTAAGACCAGGAATGCAAATGGATTATTGTGAATCTTGAAGTGTTCCCTTTGTTGCTGCTGGAGTCCAGTTCCATACAATATTAGCAATCAGCTTTTATGCCAAAGCCAAGCAGTGACAGTTGCAATAATGAATATTTGCTGCAGGCCACTGGTATGAAAATAGCACAGTGCTGCAAGCCTGCGTCACCAGAAACAAATCTTCCATTTCCCTGTGACTGAATTTCCAGCTCGATTTTAGATCATTTATTATTGAAATAGTTCTTAAAGCGCTGTCATAATATTATGTTAAGAAATGCTGATTCAGTCTTCAAGGCATCAATTCAAATGCCTTCCTACTCCTTTTTGGTGGTTTGTGTTTTGGTTTGGGTTTTTTTAATCCCTTATACCTTTAATGCTGTACCTTGTATTTAGGGCACTGAACTGTGTACAGGCAGCAACACTGTAATGTATTCAGAGAGACACGTGCTGGTTAGGTTAGAAGTTCTGGTGAGAAGAGGATTTGAATTCCCCCTTTGTAAGCTTACCTGACAGCTTTTAGAATGTTTTTCTCTTAATTCCTGCAGATAGTTCTAAAATTTATATGAGGAGGAGCAGTTTTGCATCTTTAAATGAGTTATGGCTTTTAGTTGGTGAACTTGGATGGTTTTCTTGTACATGTTTTGATGTCAGTAATGCATTTGCATTACTGGAATGTATAATACATTAATATAGAGCACCTTTTGAAAGGTATATGAGCAGAATATATGCTGAACTGATATTTGTGTTAGTTGAAGAATATGCTGACAACACTTAGCATTTTTAGTTTAATTTTTATATACAAGGCTGCTTTCACACATGCAGATCAAAATACCCTCAAAAGGACTAGTGTAATCACTTGTATTTTCTTCTCACTTTAAAATAATTACATCTTGAAATGTTAGATCAGAACAGATATAAGAGGTCATATATTTGAAGCAGGATAGAATCTGCAGTTATTTAAGCTTTTTTTGGTTGTTGTTCATTGCCTCAGGTTTTCCTATGGAAAATAAAGAAATTATGATCTATAATTTGCTTAGGGCAAAATACTGACCCTTGCACTGCAAAGCTGGTAATGGTGATTGATGTACATATCTAATTTCCTGCAAGATTAGAATGAGGACCAACCTTGCCATCAGTCCTTAGAGAATGTTAATGTCGTCTTTCTCTTTTCCTTCCCTCTCC
>NW_009649190.1:2784878-2809096 GCF_000708025.1 Charadrius vociferus | reverse complement strand
ACCTACTACTGTACAGTACTCCCAGGATGGAGAAATCGTAGTTTTAAAAGCAATGTTATGTACTGCTGGGAGTGGGCTTTACAGGAAAATAATTTCACTGCAGCAACTTTCAACGGAAGGAAAGCCAACATCGACACGCATTCTCTGGGATGGGAAAGGAGTGACTAGTTAAATGTGTGTTTTTGTGGAAAGATCTACAAAGGCTTCATTTCCTCATTGGTTTCCCAACAAAAGGCTTAATATTTCAAAATAGTTTGGGGGTTTTTTTTGAAACATTATTATTGGTCTGTAGAATATAATAAGAACAGAATGTTCAGCAAGGTAACACCATTCCTTCTGCGCCAATATTTGTCATCCCCAGTACTTTCAGCATATAACCACCTCCAGACTCACTCTGAGGAAAAAAAAACCACCACCTTTGATTAGACTTTGAGTGGGACCTTATTTTTCCTATATGCTTTAATGCCTGGCAATATGTAGAGTATTCACATGACAAACTCTGCTTTCTTGGTTTTATAAGTAATAATTTTAAAAACCCTCTGAGAGAATATGTAGAAACATTACAAAATACAGAATGTATAGAAATTAATAGGGCTTGAAGGCTCCTATTCCCACTGACTGAAAGGGGGTCATTCCTGGGTTGCTCCTGCAGATATTTGTTCAGCCAGTTTCAAGTCCTCCAGTAGGCAATATTTCAGATCTCTGTAGGTAGGTTATTCTCAGGCTTTACAAGCTTTAATGTTAGAAAGAATTTCCTGATGTCTAATCTAAGTCTCTCTTGATGTAATCCAGTAGTCCTTGTTCTGTTGGGAGGGATCAGGGAGAAGAGTTTATTTCTCTTATTTTTAGCTACCTTCTACAGATATGTAAAATGTTGTTGACATTTACCCTTCATTTTCTGTATTCACAGTCCATGTTTTCTAAACCTCTAATTTGTTTTTGCTTCCTCCCTTGAAACCCCTCTCTTTTTAGTTTGCATTTGTATTGCTGCTGGATTAACAGCAAAGCAAGTAATTGTTAATTTTTGATATTCCAGTCCCCGTGCTGGACACAGGGCCTCCAGTGCTGATTAGAAGAGAAAAAAATACTTCATAAATCTTTCATTTTGCACCTTCAATATGGTGGGGACCTTTTTCATAACACAATGATGTAAAAGGTCTGTCTTCATCTTGTTATCTGCTACTGAAAGCTTTTTCTGAAAAACAAAAACAAAAACAAAAACAAAAAAACCCCAACCAACCAATCCAAAATCAATCAAACAAATGAACAAAGAAACAAACAAAAACCCCAAAAGCAGTACTGGGGCTGTTCTTCATCTTGTTTAAGATCAGACTAATCTTACTGAGCGTGGATTCCTGCAACTGACTTTACTGAAAAGCGTCTAGTTTTCTAGACTGTTTCTCCAATGCATTAAAATTGTTTTGAGTTATGTCTCCCAGTGTATTTGTGCTTTCTCCCAGTTTGCTGTTGTCTTCTAAGTTAATAGGCATGTTGTAAGTTAATAGAAGTTGTTGAACAGCATGAGTCTGAAACACACCTCTGTGGCATCAGTTAGCTGTGTCCCTCCTGCATCACAGCACATACTGAGATCTATAAGCGAAAGAATTTTTATTTTGCCTGTTCTAGAAGATGGCAATGAATAAAGCACAATACAGGTAGAGCACCACGAACACCAAGGGATATATGAAGCCAAAATGAGCTCTCTGTGTTGGAAAGTACCCAATTCCAGGAGTATGTCAGTAAATTAACTAAGATTTTTTGCAGAGGAAGTTGCTAGTCAGTAGGCTTAATATGATAAAATACAACACTGCAAAGACAGAACAGCTCCTGTCGGTTCTCCTCCCGTCCCTTACTTGCCATCTTTCCAGTGGCTCTAGTTGCTAGTCAGTAGGCTTAATATGATAAAATACAACACTGCAAAGGCAGAACAGCTCCTGTCGGTTCTCTCCTTCTCCCATCCCTTACTTGCCATCTCTCCAGTGGCTCAGTGGTGGATCTTACTGTCCTCTACCATGCTAAGTACTTAGCTACCGAAGGATACTGCCATATCCAAACGTCATGTGCATATTATTCAAACCACGATATCATTGTGTATTTTCTCTCTCGGATTTGAAAACTACAGAAAAAGCGCAAGTTCTTAGATGCAAGCACTAGGTTTCAAAATAGATTTAGGTGTATAACATGCTTACAGTTTTTCCAAAAATACCACTGATACACAGAACAAAAGTCTTCTTAGTGTTTGTCTAGGTCTCAGATATAGAATTTTGTATATTTAATTACTATTATTAGTATGTATTTAATGGATAATAATAATGCATGGATAAATGTATACTGTGTATTAATAACTACCTTCATTCATTTAATATTAGTTTTGGCTAATATCAAGTGAAGTAACAATTTAACATTTTATTTTATCAGATATATAATGATCAAGAACATACAATTATTTTCATTTTAGTTTTATTAGTACAGAATGTTAAAACTTTAGCTTGGCTACTCAATCACCATAAGTATTATGTGGTACTGTGGCAGTTCTGAAGTGCAGCGTATAAATTTTAACTGCCTGTTGTACTGGTAATTTACATGACCTCTTTTAGCGGATTGTCTTTCAGTTGTACAGTACAGTCTTAATGACCTGTCTTTTCAGTTTATGAATTCTGTATTTACTGGGTGTTAGCAGAATGCAGGAGGCAGAATATGTGGCATTTCGACACATGTATTTTGTAACCACATAAAATCCAAAGAATAGGGTCGGATTTAGTTCATTACCATTAGTCAAACCATCACCAGCACTGTCTGGCTCTCTGTGCGGTTACAGCATTAGGATGCAAACAAGCAAATGCCAAAGGTCACCAGCTTTTTTTTGTTGTTGTTGTTTTTGTTGTTGTTTCTTTCTATCTCCTCTCTTTGCCCACAGATGTTACCACAGGGACACCAGCAATATCAACGACGACAACCGTGGAAATCCGGAAGAGCAGTGTTATGACAACTGAGATCACCTCCAAAGTGGAGAAAATCCCCACGACAGCCACTAGCAGCACCACATGCCCTTCCGTTGAGACTGAGGAAGAAAAAGCAAAAAGACTGCTGTACTGTTCACTATGCAAAGTCGCTGTCAACTCTGCCTCGCAGCTGGAGGCGCACAACAGTGGTGAGATGGAGCAGTGCTCGCTTTCTTCCTTTTTTTCCTCCTGTCTCAAGAGCTCTGCAATTATCTTCCCCTGAATAGATTAGATCTCTTGCAGCAGGGGACAAAGAGGTGGCAGAAAACTGGCAATTACATGGAATTCATTAACTATTAAAGAATAAAAATGACAGGCAAAGAGGCTTTCATAAAGGGGGAAGAAAGGAATTTTATTGCGTGCAAGTTACCCATTTTCTTACATTTTAGCTTTTGCAGCTTCCAGACCTCAGTGAGCTAAAAGACAGCTCATGCTTCATTACCTTTGGTGTTCAGAGTTTGCATACTTTTGTTTGTGCCAGCTAGCAAACTGAGTATGAATGCTATTAGTTTTGTTTGAAATCTAACAAATTAAGGCTGAAAGAGGGAGCATCAGTCAGAGTTCAATGATAAGAGTTAGAATTCTTAGCTCCATATTGTGTGTTAATAACTCGTTAAAATTATGTATATTTTTCCTTTGTTTTCATCAAATGATAGCAACTGCTGCATGAGAGTTGAATGGGCAGTTGCTTACCTTCATCTTTCTTAATTTTTAAGCCTAAAAATTGTTAAATTGTTATTAGAGCTAGTAGCATCGACAAGTTCCAGTAGTAGAGAGCCATCATTCACAGTCACTATTTTAAGTACCTTATCGATTGGCTTTGTGGTGAGCAGGGTTAAAATATCTTGGGATTTAATATGGTGGCAATGACCACCTATAACAGTCCTACAGAGAAACTCCTGATTTTGGATGTCAGGGGTTAGCTGCCAGCAGGGTAAACAGAGTTAAGGGAGAGGCAAGGAACCTTAGGCTTGAAACAGAGATGGTGATGATATTACCTGCAGCAGGATGATCAATGGTATTATGATGTCATTAAAAAAAGAAATAACTTTGGGACGTCTATACGATCCACGTAAATTAAAAAGGAAATGATAATTTGTTGGATTCATGAGAAACAAAGCCTAATCACGTAAATTAAAAAGGAAATGATAATTTGATTCATGAGAAGCAAAGCCTAATTGGCTTTGAATGCTGTGTTTGCTGTATGCCAGATCTTCAACTAGTGAAAATTCAAGTTCATAAGGCTGTACCTGTTTAACCCATTTAACTTCATATGAGGGTTAGACTCTAAACATTTTCCTGATCAAGATGGGAGCCAAAACATTATTCTGAATATTTAAACCCAACCCTCCAATATTTTGCTGTCTATGCTGATAAACTGCGTGTGTGCTCACACACGTGCATGCTTGTGAAAGTGTACTTGTGGATGCATACAAAAATTATCAATTAGTGGAACACTAATTCTGTACATAGTAGTAGTCCATTATCATCACAGACTACCTGTGTGGAAGTCAACAGCATAAGAAATTGTTCGGTCTGAATACAGGTAAAGCAACAGGACACTATTGTTGTCTGTCCAGTCGTTATTTTAATAAAAAATGCAAGTGCATTTTTCTCACATGTATGTTTCTCACACATTTTGGTTTCTGTCCAGGCCGTTAAGGATCCATAGGTTGCTGCCAGGAAGTTCTGTCCCTTTTGATTAATTAGTCAATTACAGATTTAAGTGTAAGCTATCTAATGCATACTGTTTATCAATCTATTCAGGAGGACTACAAATCAAAGCAAACTACATCTTTAATAGCTAAATTACTCTTCCTTTGCAACTACAGTTCAGGTCTTATTAGCAGCAGGAGTTAATGAGAAAAGTCACACCCATTTAACTTCACATCAGGATGCCTGATTGTGCCACTACTTACCGGTGTGGCTGCTTTATTCTAGTGCGTTACCTACAGATACGTACTTTAATAATTAAATATCAGATGTGAAATACTGTTACAGTGGTATGAATCTGATACAGAGAAACACAGGCATATTCCAAGGATAGCACGTGGCACCAAGCTGAGGTTCATATGATTTTCTTTTAAAAAGAAAACAAACCAATGAATGCAACCAAATTTGCCAAAGTTGTTTCTGTTTCCCATTTTTAATGTCTCCAGGGACTAAGCACAAAACTATGCTGGAAGCTCGGAATGGAAGTGGAACCATAAAAGCCTTTCCCCGGGCAGGCGTAAAAGGCAAAGGACCTGTGAATAAAGGAAACACAGGCCTTCAGAACAAAACATTTCACTGTGAAATATGTGATGTGCACGTAAACTCTGAGACACAACTGAAACAGGTACTCAGCTAGCTTGCAGAGTGTGAATCCTTGGCTGTTCTTTGTTTTCATGGTGATAAAGTACCAACGTGACCATCAGCATGTGTCAGTCTAACAGTTCACATCCAAGTGGAGCTTACAGATTATGCCCTTTGCACTTGTCTTTCACGCTGTATGTTTTGTTTTGGGTATGATTTTCCCTTGCACATAATATATTTTCTCAAAAGCTCTTGATTATGTATATATCTTAAAGAGTTATAGAAGCTGTAAGCTGCAACATGTTACAACTGTCTTTAGACTACTATAATTGTCATGAGCTAATAAACGGTGCCATTTAGCGTACTGTATGATATTTGCCTTGAAAAAGATGTGGAAGTGGGTGCAGCCAGTATTTTCACAAAACACTGAATAACCTGCTTAGAAATGTGGGATGGGGAGGGTTTGTAATATTTTTTATCAGTGTTGCTCTGTAACTGAAAAGCATGACCTCCGAATGGCAATTGCACTGTTATGTTCAGTCATTCTTCAGATGAACAAAACCTTTGTTCTGAAAAACACTTAGTTTAATTCCATATGTCTTTTGGAATTAAATACGTGTTAAGGAACTTTACAAGAATGAAGATAAATTCGGTAATGGACAATAGCAATACCTGTCTTCTGCTTTCAGGAAAACTAAATGTCCAGTTCTTTGTCTTTTTCTGCGAGAACGCTCTCGAGAATGAAAATCAAAGTGAAAATATAGTTCTGAAAAAGGTCCTTTACAACTAATACAGCAATAAAGTACGTGTAGAAGGATTCTTGTAAAATCTCATAGATATTATGAAGAAGATAATGGATTTCGTGTTTTTTTTTCACTGTCACTTAGTTTGATATGTAACCATCTTGCAGTTGAAGTCTTAAAAGGATGTCTAGGCTTCTTAGGGATTTAAACAATTATGTGACCCTTCTTCTCCCCCTCTTCAAATAGGGGATGCTTTGCTATCTAATAGTCTTCCAAAACTTTCTATCAGCAGTGGAGTGAATTTGATGGGTGCTTTATAGAGACAGGGAGGAATTTTTCAAAGGCTTCTATCTTTGACCTGATTCATGTCCCGTTTAAGTTAACAAAGGTGAGAAAGTCATCGACGACAGTGGAAGCGGAGTTGAACTGAGCACTGTCGGAAATCACAGTCCCAGTATGTGATGCACAAAGGATCATTCAAATTGGAACAGACCCTATTCCCATTTCTTATTGAATTAGTTAAAGTAATGCTGTTGTGGAGAGCAGTAGCCTTCAGTATTGGAGCACCCTTGTGTAAAGCAGAACCTAAAATGATCTATTAAGGAAATATCACTACTCTTCTCTTTTTTTCCCCCCACATGTATTTTAACAGCACATAAGCAGTAGAAGGCACAAAGACAGAGCTGCTGGGAAGCCACCTAAACCTAAATACAGCCCTTACAACAAACTCCAAAAGGGAACACATCCTCTAGGGGTAAGCCAATTACCTTTTTTATTTTACTTTTATTCTCGCTCTGCTGAGTAGGGTTTTTAGAAAATGTAAGTGGAAAAATGTTTAAAATTAGAGGAATAGCGTAAGCAATGGGAGTATACAAGTGTCAGAATGAGCCCATGGGAGCCCAAAAGGGACTTCTTATGTACTTTGATGGGTGTGGACTACAACCCGTGGGTCCTTGTTTTTTGTAGCTACTTTGAATAACCTCAGAAAAGAAGCTTGTTTCAAAGGTCCCCAGAGAGCAACAGACGAAAGAAACACCCAGATGTCAAACAGGATTTTTCTAGGTTTCGCCAAGGACAATAGTGAGAAAGGACTAAATAAAACTCCATAAAACGTAAAACCTTTATTCTGTCCTTATTTAGAAAATTATTCAGATAACAATTGAAACCATTAAAAAAATCCATCTCTCATTTCATTCCATTCAGTTTTAGGACAGTTCTGGTTACATTTTCCACTGCCAGGATAAACTCTCTGAACCACAGTTCTTATTGGCTTCAAAAGCTAGTGAAGTTTTACTTTTTAATAAAAAACCCTGCTGGGATCCTGCCATTGGTTAAGAAACAGCTTATATTACGGGTGGGACAGTGAAATATCTGACATTTATCTCCATCAGATAAACTGCATGATTGTTTTATGTGCCATGGTGTTTTGTAAGGGTTTATAGATGGTTTTGGCAGGGGGACAATGATGTTGATTCATTGTCCTCATAAAGCCCCTTGTTCCTTGACCATCGTCTCTAATGAAGGCAGAATATGGTGCTTTTTTTTTTTTTTCTGGGAAAACCCAGTTCTCCTTAAGCTCAGTTAAAGGCCTCTTCTTGACAACAGAAAGTGTGTCCTTGTTGGGGCAGCCCTCATGAGTGCACAATTCAGCTTTCCGAGATGTTGTAGCGTAATGCGTTGCACCCTTCTGGTAGATCCACTAATAGGGAAATAACCCCCTAGGTTTTTTCAGTAATCTACCAGGAAGACCAAGGTCTCCAATACGTATAAGCTATACTGAAAGGAATATAAAATATGTAATTAGGTAAATAGAATATGGAATCACTAAGGCCTCTCTGACAGGATTGTTATTCCTTTAAATTCATTGTTTCCCAGGGGATGAAAATAACTATTACATTACTGTGGCTGGTGTGCACAGTTCTTTATTTGCCAATTTATGTAATGGTGATTTCTGAGAACTCTAGCCAAGGGTCAAGGCCATTTAGTTGCTGCGTAGACAACTAAAGGCAATGTGTCCTTTTCCAGCTCCCTCACTCCCAATCGCTCACAATATACAAGTCAGGCCAGAGGTGAGCAAACAGGTAGAGGGGATTTAAGAAGGAGAGAATGAGTTAGCAATAAATGAACAGATATCCATAGTAGAATGGAGGCTACACTGAGAAAGGATAAGAGCAGTTCTCCATTTAGTCTTTTTGGTTTTGAATAGAAAAAATACTCAAATTGCTGTCACTTGAGATGCCGAATGGCATAGCAGCAAGCCAAAGATTTGCTAATTTTACTTTGAATGTAAATGTTTTTGATGAGCTGTAGACTTTTCCTTTATTCTCCATTAAATTTTCGAGTCATTTACTGTCCCCTAGTTTACTTCATTGGAAAGGAAACATATAATGGCTACTTTACTCTTAATGTTGACCCATGTGTTAATTAGTACTTGTAGAGAGTTTTGAAATGGTGCAGTGTACTGTATATACTGAACATTACTGGTTTTGCAGCTATCTTGAAATCATAACCATGTTGATAAATTAACTGAAAAGCTATCTAACTTCATGAGAAGTTCCTGATTCCTCCAAGAATGGCAAGATAGTCCCAGACTTTTAATATAAAGTCACAGATCTTTGTTCTACATGGCAAAAAATGTATGAGCACTAACTATTTTTTTAGAAAAAGAACATACTACATTTTCCTGGCTTTTCCAGACTAAAAACTTTCCGATGTCATGTTTTCAATATCATTGGTAATGCTTTTTCTAGTCTACTTTTTCACGCTTCAGAGAAAGAAGCTCTATGAATTCCCACAGTACTATTTCAGAGTTTAAGAAATCTTGTAATGTTGGGACTTACTTGAGTCTTCTATAAGCAACAAATGTCTCATATGCATAAAATACTGCACAAGAGAGACAGAGGTTACCAGGTGTTTGATAGTCCAAACTTTCTGCAATTAAATAGCTCTTATGTGGTAGCTGGAAATTCTAGACCACAATCAGAGCCCTGTTGTTTTGGGCTGGGTTTTTTTTGTACTTTGTACTCAGTACTTTTTATGAGAGAGAGAGAGATGGTTCTTTTATTGTCTGCTCTAAACAAGGCTGAAAAAGCTATTTAGTAAAAAATGTAAGGATGGAGGAAAAAGTCAAACACTCAGCAAGGGAAGAAGACAACTTGGATCAGTGGGTGTAACACTGATTAAGGAAAAGATCAGATCATTGCTTTTCATAGGTACCATGAGGAATTTTGTATATAGCATCCATTCTGTCCTCTGTTAAAAGAATGACAGAATCTGGTCTCCTCTGAATATCTCTCCCAGAACTTTAAAGGACCTTGAGGCCAGCAGGGTTGCCAACAGTATTAAGAAAAGTCAAAATCCTGTATCCATATGGCTGGCAAAGAACCAACAAAATTTTTGGAACACGGTGATGGTGTCATGACGAAACACACTGGTGGTTCATGTCAGACTACTCCTGTTCTTACTTTCTGACTATTCACTAAGCAAGGTACTGTTGAATGGAAAGTATCAGACTGATATAGTGCAAGTTAATTATTTGAAAGTCGCTTTCAATTCAAGGATGTGAAATTGTGGTTGCCTGTGAGTGAGAAGTGTCCATACTTACACCGAGATTTACCACAGCAGGGTATATATGTTCATATTCTGTATATTCAATACCAAATATTTAGGTTTATGTTCTTTGCAAAGGCCCTCAGGTCATTCCAGGACACAGACCCATGGAAAGTCCATCAGAGTCAATGGGAACTTTTATCAGTGGATGAGGTTTCTATTCTTATCTCACAGTTACAAAGCCAGAACAACAAAGGCACTCAAGTTCCTGGCTTCTGATTAGAAACTTGAAATCCCATGGACATCTGTAGAAATCTATATAGACTACTCTAATGTTCATTTGTATGCATACTAAATGTAAATTCTCTTACATAATAATGGACCTTTGTGAGTATTTTATGCCCACCCAGCTGCCCTTTTGTTCCCTCGACAGGGTGGGGGTGTTTGGTCACCCTAAATGAGGAGTTTTTCAAATTCCATTTTGTAGTGCAGAAGATTCATTATTTCCACAGTTTTAAAACAGAAACCTCAATGACAGTAACAAAAATAACATGGTTTGGCACCATACTAAATGATATAGGCAAGAGGTTTTTATGACAACATTTTAAAATATCTGCCACTTTTTCACAGTCCTTGTAAGAGTGAACAGTATCTTAGTAAAAGCCATTTGAAGACACAGCAAGATGTCATAGGGCAGCACCCATAGGATTCATCATCTATTTGAACATATGAAACATTAGGAGATTTTCATAACCGGTGCAAGGTAAACGTTGTTTATTTTGCTTGTTATTAGAGGCAGGAGCTAATAAAGAGGAGCTAGCTGGAGATCTTAAGTAGAACTTGTATCCTAATGATAAAACCAAAAGTACCTTCTTAACCAGACCAGGGAACAGGATGTGTTTTCATTCTGCTCTGGTCTCTATCATAAAGCTGTCCAGATGGAGGCCTTTTAATTGATGGCTAATTCCTCTTTATTTAATTCTTGCAGGGTACACGCAGCTTTACTTTCATGCGGATTGCCCAGCCCCTTTTTAGGTTTGCTTTGATTTCTGATCTCATATTAAATTACAAGTCTCAGTGATAAGGCATGAACATTGAAACTCTTTGTCCCTGGCCAAATCCTGCTCACCCTTGTTCAATGTGTGAGGTCGTATCTCCTGTCGCAAGCCTGCAGCTTGTAGAGTCAGTAGCCACCACAAGTCCTCTCTTACTTGACTTTGCACTGATAATCTTAAGTCAAGCTCCCTGTCGTGTAGCTAATATGAACAAATTATGTCTCTCTGTTTGTTTGTTTTCTCTCTTCCCCACAGGTAAAATTAGTATTTTCAAAGGAACCTTCAAAGCCGATGGCGCCACGAATCTTACCAAATCCGCTAGCAGCTGCAGCGGCAGCTGCTGCTGTGGCTGTGAATTCCCCCTTCAGTCTTCGCACAGCCCCAGCAGCCACCCTTTTCCAGACTTCAGCACTTCCTCCAGCACTCCTACGACCAGCTCCAGGGCCTATACGGACCACCCATACTCCTGTGCTGTTTGCTCCTTACTGAACTCCAAACAGGAATTAATTGTACTGCAATAATTTTTCAAATCAAAGCAAACAAACCAACACAAAAAAAAAAAAAAAGAAAATCAAGAACATTGAACTATGCAGTGTTTATTTATAGTTTAAAGTATATATGAAGAGCCAGGACTTTTGATAGAGAACTGAACAAATTCTAAAAGGGGGAATGGGCAGTATTTTCTCCAGATGAGAACATTCCTCTTGAGTATTGATCGTTTTAGAACTGATCTCCAGCATTGACTTGTAGTGACATATAAAACTTATGAAGCCTTTTGACTGTGCTTTTTGGCACATATTTCCCTGCAATGTCTTTCCTGCTTTATGAAACAACTTACAAATTTGTCTAAAGGGCATTAACTGGTTCCAATGTACATAAAATACTTTATTCTGTAGATTAAAGAAGAAGGAAAAAAAAGAAACACTGTGAATAGTAGTACCCTTACCAATCCTCCTGCCAAATCAGCAGTTACTGGGTATTTATCTGAACAAAAGTAGATACAATAGATGTCTTGTAAAACAGTAGTATTGTGTCTCTATCTATGCCACTAGGTTTCTAACTGAGTTGCAAAAGATAAAATGAAAAAACTATGTCACTTTGGTAAGTAGCCAAAAGCGATGACAATAACGTGGAGCTGTTCCTGGTGAGCAAAAATTGTTTTCCTCACCTGTAGAAGAATGGGCGTGAAGATAATCTATGGTTAGGGCAAAGTGAATGATAAAGACGATTTAGTAGGGAAAAAAAAATAATGCAGATGCTGTACACAGAATAGATCAAACTTTTTTTAACTGAGAACGTATGTGTACAGTGTGTATATTCAAAAGGTGTAATACATACAGGATAGATCAATGTTTAAAGCGTGCCAGTGGACAGCAAAAAAATACAATTTTGTCATGAAACAGGCCTGACACTTTAGTGTTGAGCAGAGGGAAGACACAAATGGGTTATGCATAGTCATAACTAGCAAATGAAAAGCAGGAGAGAAATCCTGGCCTCATTTCAGTCAGTGTAGGGCTCCTCCTGACTGCAACATAGCCAGAATTTCATCCCAAGAATGGCACATATTCTTTTTATATCACACCAGTGGGAGTGTCTGTAGATACAGGTAACATTTTTTGCAATAGGCTCAGTCTTAGAAACAGATTTATTCTCTTGTTTTATTTCCTACTGATGTGATATAAAATGTCTTAAATACCTATAAGATGTAAACAGCAACACATGAGATACATATTACAAGATAACTGCACATCGTGGGTTTGGAACAAATACAACCTTTAGGATCTGAAGGGACCCTTGAATTCTGTAGCTGACCTTTGTGTATGGACAGCTGAAAGCCTTATATATTTACTGTGAGGCTTAAAGGGGTTGACTGTGTCCCTTTAAAGTAAGATTTATCAGGGGTATATATAGATATATTGTATATATGTTAGAGTAAGAAAAATAACTTATAAACAGAAAATCTACTATATAATTATATAACCATTGAGTTTCACATGTGGGTCATTAAGTGGTAAGTAACAAACAGCAGAGAAAAAAATAGACTTCTTGAATCTGATTCTTGCTGCCTGCTTTTTCCCATAGGGAGCTGAAAAGTATCTATTAATATTATGGAGTGCGCTGCTGAGTCACATGCGACCACTCTGATGTGTAGCTAAGTGAAATGCCTTCCATACATTTAGGAAGAATAAAATTTAAAAACATAATTTAAGTTTGGACGGGGAAATTATTTGAAAGATTTTATTAAAAGGTAGTAATGCAAAATATTGACCATGTGGTTGCTATATAATACTGCCTGTGGTTAATATGGACAGTTGGGAGATACAGAGGATGGGAATATACAGCACTTTTGACTTGCAGTTCATCGGTGAGCCTTCCATATACATTGGTATTTGCCATTTTTTAAACCTCTCTGCATTTAGATTTTATAAAAAAAAAAATATAAAAAGAGAGAAAGAAGAGGTTCCATGGATGTCTGTGTCCAAAGAATTCCAAAGAGATGAATTTATTTATCTAGAGCTATTAAAATAAGTTCTATATTATGTATTTGTATTTCATCCAGTTTATTTGCAAACGTTTGTGCCTTGAAATGATATGGGCTTTTGGTTATATTTAATTCACTCCTATGTAGCCATGAAAAAGATGAGATGGTGATTTCAGGGCTGGTTACTAGCTGGATTGCTTTGGCCCGATTTCCAAAACAAGAAGAGTATGAGTAAGTTCCTGAAGCCAAGTTTAGGCACCTAAATAACTAGGGGCTGACATTTAAAAGGGCTCCCTACTCTACAGCTCCCAGTAAAGAGGCAGTGAAGAGGCCAGCCTTCAAAACCTGCGCCTAACACTCAATTTAGAAAATATTTCCTTTTACTTGGGTACATAAATATAGTGTAGTAAGGTTCAGTTCCTCTTTGCAAAATCTTGGCCTTGGTCTTTTAAGCCTGCTTTCAGCCTTCCATCTTTTTGCAGAAGTTGTAGTGCCATGGCCAACTGTGTTCAGATTCCTCCTTGAACAGGGCATCGGTTTTCAAGCTGTGCTCCATGAACCACCATTTATCTCCAGAGCCTTTTGTAATAGCTTGTGTAAGTAAGCACTTGCTAGATGAGCGGAGGAGGACTGGCATTTTGGGGAGGGAGGAGGTCTGGGCAGGCGATCTTTTCCCCATGAAAAACACGCAGATGGGAAAAGGGGAGACCCATTAATATCCTGTAGGCTCTTATGCACGGCCTTCTGGTGCATGGAAACCTACTGTACATCCTGCCATGTTGTTGTGATGCCATCAAAATCGACAGGCTGATCCTTGTCAAAATGTGGCCTGTGGCATGTATGGAGGCACAGTACTAAGGGCAGAGTTAATATAAATTTTGCTGGAAATAAAGAGTGTGTCATTCCAACTACTTACATCAGCTAATTTGCAATGACACCTTCAGTTTTCTTGGACCTCTTTTGTCACAGTGCTCTATGGAACAAGTTTTTGTTCACACAAGTCTCTTTTAAATTTCAGCTGTAAACAACAAACTCAATTCTTTTTATGTCTCTTACTCACTACCTAATAAAGGATAAAGCCTAAATGTTAGAATGTATAGTGGATTTTCTGTGCCTCGCTGTTCCACCCCGTCTTGGTCAGTAACAAGTCAACGTACCCGGGATGTCAGCGCAACAGTTTGATATTGTATATATGTCAAGGAAAATACTGGCACAGCAATCTGATTGGGCAAGGGGAGCTTCCAGTCAAGGGTATGTCCACAGCAGCTGACAAAGGAGCTAGCAAACAGAAGACACTTTACACCTACTTGTCAATACATCCAATATGGAGAACACTATAAAAGAAAAATGTGTCATCATATTTCATATTACAGTAACACTCCAGGGCCAAGAGGAAGCCTAAAGCACAAGGAAACAGATCATTTCATCGAAGACAGAGTCACTCAGTGGAATAACAGTGTGAAATCAGCCTGCAGGGAAATGGCTGGGTATGAACTCGGAAAAAACAAATAGGTTCAGGGATGTTTTCTTAAATTCTATACAAAATGTTAAAGAATGACTATTCTGTTCTGACCCGAAGAGATGGTATTTTTGTGGGCGGGATATATATATTTATATTTATACGCTATCTGCATTTTTCCAACTGTCTCTGGTTTCAAACCTTTGTTCTGAAGGATCATCATTGCTCTGAACCATGAAATCAGTTACCTTCTTGAAAGCTGCTGTAAAAGCTGATGGGAGAGGTCAGTAAGCAAATGGTATAAATACGATGATCTAAAATGAACTGGAAGAAAAAAAATGAACTGGCCGTGTCAAGGAATATTGTATTTGAAAAGTATACATCTTTATTTTAAGATAAATTAAAGTTATATAAAATTAAGAATAGCTAAATAAAGTTAAATATAACTAGAAGAATTACATCTGTCCTTTTAGTACTGGAATGTTACAATTGGCTCTGTACTTTAAAAGATGAAAAGACTTTTTAGATGCTGAATCAATGCAAGGATGCTATGGGTAAATTTAACATCTCACACTCGTTATCTTCCAGTTATACCAGGAGTACCATAGCTGAATGGGCCTGCCCTTAGTCACTTCTCTTCTAATCCCCAAAGATGCAGTAGAGTATTGACCCAATATTCCCTGAAAGCTAAAATCATGCTTTTTAGGAGCCCCTGCTTCTGCCCTCTGCTCCCAGTAAACGCATAGTTTGTAGATTCTCTTCAAAGCATCTTGGGTAATTTCTCTCTTAATACCTCTCTTTTTTTTTTTTTTTCAAAAATAAATGTCATTTTATGAACATAAGACCAACACTGATGAGCAAGACCTGAAAAGCTTTCTTCACCATTACAGCATTATTGTGGCTAAATATGAAGCACAGATACCCAGATCGTCTAAGCACAAATCTCTTTGACAACATGTGAAGTTGGAAACCTAAACCACTTTATAAGAAATGTGTTCTTTTTATTAATATAGGTGCTGGAATTTCCAGTTTTAAAATTGACGTTAGTACAGTTCAGGTTTTAGGACTCTAGGCACGTAAAGCTCACAAGAAAATAACCGTGGGTTTCCTATTTACCTAGATGCATGTGAAAACATGAGCCTATGCTATGTAAAATATTACAGATTAATTTACATCACATCTTCCCCTGTTCTCATTGTTTATTTGTAAGTGGCATTACTTTGGTGCCAGTGAATCATACAGAAGCTTCTGTGCTGGGATTCAGTGTGTGACTGAAAGAAATAGTAATACTGATAAATCCTGTTTTAAACTAGTTGAAATCTCAAACACACAGTTAAGGGTTTAGCCAAAGACAAGAGCTTTATGCCCTCTCACACCTACAGGTTTATTAAAATTCAGGACCATTTAGGAGTAAATGTAACTATCTGGAGGATGGTTATTACATAGCCTGATCTGAAATGTCAGGGGCTGAAAGAGTCTATGCTCCAGACCGAAATTAAGAATACTATGAAAACCATAATGCTCTTAACCCTGGGACTCCTGAAAGCAGTTGCAAAGATCTTTGACTTCAGTAGAGGCGATTTTTTGCCCTAAGTGCCTGAGGCCTTTTGCAGTCGTGCTGTGTATTGCAATTACGTGTCATTCAGCTCTGATTCAGTATTGATATATTGATAAAGAAACTTGGCTGAGCCTGAGACGTGATTAGTGGCTGCCTAGTTCCTGTGATCGGCTTCATGCTGGGATGATGCTTGGGTGGAGAAGTAAGAAGCGTCAAAAAAGTCAATGTAAAGAAACAGGTAGACTAATTTGATCCCTTTTCCTTGTGGAACTTGTGAGGCATTAACAAACTGGGACATTCAGGAGTTCTTGCATAAAAAATAGGGACCTTGAAGGTTATGAGATCTTAACTTTAAAAATAATTTTGATGAGAAAGGTGATGAGAAAGAACCTAGAAGACTTTCTTTGGATTAGCTACTTCAGTGACTTTGTTGCAGTGTCACTAGTAGCAGTGTAGACACTAGTCATACTGTCAGCACATTGACATTTGTGCTGTTCAGAACAGAAGTTGAATATTTGACACCAATAATTAGAAACAAATATAGTTATTAATATTCATTGCATAGGTATTGGACAGTCAGTTACAGGACACAAGAATTTTCCTTGGAAGTCCATGCATTCATGTCTGTTCATACCAGCTAAGATATCACTGCATCTCGTCAATACCTGCGTCTCCAGAAAGGATGTCCATGTTTTATTTTTCATTACTATTTGATTTTTCTTCTATGTTTCTTTATTCATAGTTTTATCTCTCATATGAAGAAACAGAATCCGTAAGTTTAAATATGCATTTAAGATGTTGGTATTCATCAAGCCCCCTGTTGGATCACTTGATCAGAGTCAATAAATTGAATAAGAAATTTAAAGCAGCACTGCCATAGTAATGGTAATATATTATGAATAGAGAGCATATGTATACTACTGTGCTCTTTACCAAATGTAGTCAGAGTTTTATGACACAGACAGCTCTTCCGTCTTTCATAGTTTCCTGAAATGTTCATCTTTGGGGATTCTTCCAAGGTTTAATTAAATGTAAATGTTATTTCTTATGTTCAGTAACAATAGCTATGTATTTCTGAGTGCAAAGGCAATAGAAAAAAAAGGATAGAAACCATAAACCATTTTCTCACTACAAATGCCTGCAGCATTTGTGAACAGCTTCAGCCCTTTCTCTGCTTGCGGCTGGTGGCTGGCATTTGCCATGGGAACAGTTCTCATTGATATGTGTTATCAGGTGGAAATTGCCTGCTCAAAACACAGTCTGCCAAGTGCAGACATTCTTTTGGGGCACAAGTGGGAGATGATAGCATATGGTTAAGGCTATGCCTTTATAGCAGCCTGTTTTAATACCTCTCAAACTGCCCAATGGCAGCACTAATAACTAATAACTTCCCCAAAACAGCACCCCCACAGGTTCCTAATGTGGTCATTCTGTCATATTTATAACATAGAGGACGCCAATTTGAAAAAAAAAATCCTGATTTGAGGACTTTTTACAAGTACTCCAGTTTGGGGGACAATGCACTCCCCAAAAGTGTAATCTTTCTTTCAGACATATTTTCAATGTAGTCTTGTCCATGACATTATTGCCAGTCAAACTGCTGCCTGAATCTGTTTTGTCCATCAGAATAAAACCATGAAGGTAAGTTTTGGTACCCAGAAGGAGCACCCGAGAACAAAAAATAAAAATTTAATGAGCCTCACATTGGGTCACATTTGTTTAACTTCCTGCCATTGCCTAACAGCTTGCTGAAATGTAGGTATCAGTCCAAAAGAAAAGATCTATTTCTTTCTTCTACTGTTTTTATAGTTTTAGAAAGGAGATGGAAACAGCTGTGGCTCTTTATCCAGTGGTTCACACACTGAAACCTCATTGTAGTTGATCGGACAAATGTCTGCACACCTATCACCTCTCTGTATATACAAAGCTCTTATTTCCCTCCATCCCTCTCCTGAATCCCGTGTTTTGTGACTTCCCCAACAGGATGGGACACTGCAAGCACCACTGTAAAGGGAAAAAAAAAAAAACAACCCAGCCACTTATGGGGTGTATAATGATGCATGATGTTTATGATTCTATAATAATATGGTATATGGGCATATGTGTGTATAATATGGGTATGTAATGTAGTACTCCGTTATTCCCTACAATGGTATAATCTAACCAAACATGTGGCTGGAGTTTTGCCCTGAGCCCCTCATTACGGTATTGGCTGCTTTAAATGGTGACCACTGAAACCAATCTTGTTGGTTGTGCTACAGTTAAGCCTTCTCCCTTTCTGTGTAAGATTCTCTGTTCTCCTCTGGGGTATTTTGCCCATTCAGTGAATCCTTGGAAGAAAAGCTAGAGCTATCTTCATCTCCTTTACAAAGCTATGAAAAGCAGGAGGGGAAAAGGAAAAGAAAAAAAAAAAAAAAAGAAACTGGCCTTTCATGTTTTATAGATATCTACATTCCAGCTAACTGTCAGGAACTTCGCAGCTGCGGTAAATACTTTAGAAGCTCTTCAGTTCTGCTCCATGAGACAGGATATGATGGATCTCTATTCCATGCAACAGATGTTTAATCCAGAGCAGTCTGCGAATCATCTACTCTCTGCCACCAACTCACTAAAAACCTTAAATTTCAGTAAAAAAGCCTCAAAACCTACCAGGGCCCACTGAAAGCGCTGGAGAGGAAGAGCACATGTTATGTGATGTGGTGTCAAAGAACTGCCAGGAGGACAGCCAGGTGAGTCTAACAGCTGCTTTACATTAGGGCAAGAGAGGGTAATGGTTCAAGCAATTTAACACAGGGAAGTTCTTTCTGAACCCAAATATGAGAACAAGTTTAATCCCGATGAGTGCACTGCAACAACTGGGACTGGACAAGTTTGTTGGTATCATTGAACAATATATTTCCAGCTATGGACAATCTTCAACATTGCAAAGACCTCAAACCTGAGACCAAGTTATACATCAGGATAAAGAAATATTCTTCCTAGGCCTTACAGATAACCAGCATAAGACCTTCACTTAGTGATACAATGCACATTTAAATTAGTGGGAGTACTGAAGGCTTCACAAAAACTGGCCCCGATCCATTCACACTTCAAAAACACTGTAAAATTAGATGACATTTTTATAAGTTCAAGAGTAAAATTTCATGGTCTGTTAGTTTGTAATAGTAGTTTTGACTGATAAATAGTCAATATAATGTCTCTAAAAAAGGGTGGAGGAGGTGACAGAGACAATTATACTTGGCTATTTAAATCCCTGATACCTGCCTGAGGGCTTTTTAAATGTCAGAGTTATCAACCATGTGGAAAAGGCAGTGGGCTAGAAAATAACAGTGTCTTCTCAAAGGTAAGTTAGGTGAGACAAAATTATCAATATTTTGGTAATTTCTTCATTAGGTAAGGGTAGATTAATTGCTCCAAATTAGATTAAGGTGAGCCATAAGAATGATTAAATTGGTACTATGAGGATTCAGACAACAATTTTGAAAGAAACTAACTGAAGTGAAGGCTGCATGGATTATAGTGTAAAGATGATGATTAAGGTGGGGAGAGAAAGTAGAAAGCTGTTCCTCAAGCAATTTTAGGTTGTATCTGGTTTCACTGGTGATTTTGCACACAGAAAAAAGCATGTGCTCTTGCAATTCTTTGATAACACGCATTAGGAGCTATCATCAATATAGAGAGGAACATGATATTTTCCAGAAAGAACAGAATGACCTTGAGAACTCATATAATAGAAAGGAGCTGTAACTCAACAGGAAAGAAAGGGACAATCATGTATTAAGAATCTTATAACAAGTAGCTCTAAGAACTTAGCAGTTGGAAATAGCTGAAGAAAGGCACAATCCACAGGTATTGGAGACAATGATTTATAAATTTGATAAAGCTGTTAAAAAAAAAAAGGCAAAAATGTTTATTGAGGTATATCCTAAATTATTCCACCACAGAATAAAAACTTTATATTTTGATAACTTCGATGAGTCATGATGAAGAACAATTAAGTCTTTTTAGAAAAAAGTTGAGGGAAAATAGAGAACCTGGCAGATGAGAAAATAATATAATAACACTTATATGCTTAGGATAAGGAGCAGAAGGCTGAGGGAGAGAGAGATTCAATTGCTCCCTACACATCCTGAAATGGAAACACTGGTAACCATCAGGAAGAGAAGAAAGCTATTCGAATTAAGAAAGTGTTCAAGCATAAACACATGAATAAAAGTCTATAAACTCACCAGTGAAAACTGGCTGGAAATTAGAAGATGTTTGTGTTAAAACACAGAAAAGGTGTCAAAAATATTCTAAGCAGGCAAAAACTGAGGGGCTCCTCAGGTGGGCTCTGTCCTGGTTACGAATGGGGCTCTGTGCTGTGTTTGCTGTGGCAGCAGCTAACTGGGCACAACGAGCCAGTCATCAGGTCTCTGCTGTTTTCTCTCTGTGTGCGTACTCGGTGTGTTGCTCCAAAAGATGTCAGTGACTTTACTTCATGACTTGATGAGTCAGGGAGAGAAATACAGGGGTTGGCATTTCATAGGAAAAAGACTTCTAAATCTTGCCCAGGGTCTATTTCACCTACCTATTCACATAATGATAGTCAGTCAGAAAATTAAGTGTTCCAAATCTGAGCGTAGGTAGACATGTCTGATGGTGGCTTTTTGGACGCTGCCTGTCAGCTGGAACAGTCTGTAATATTTGTGCTGAAATAGGATTCAGCATAGTTTTCCTAGACAACCTCATGTCAAAATATATCTATGACAATCAGTTGCTAAGCATAGTTCATGCTTTTAAAAATTCAGACAGGTGAATGAAAATATTTAACAGTACTGAAAACAAAAAAGATGTCTCTAGTTCACTGAATTCATGAAAACATGCAGAGTTCAGCAACCACACTTCAATACAGCTAAACTTCTTCAGTGTTGCTTTTTTTTTATCTTGGGCAAGGACTGACTTGGGACTTTACATCCGAACACCCCAAAAGGAGACAGAGAGCTGTGACAGGGTCCTTGCAACAAAGAGGCTGAAGTCAAAGTGCCTCTCTCATTTCACACTCCTCACTGAGGTTGCTGAACCTTGTGAACTGTGTTCTTCAGTGTATGACTGTGCCAGATTGTTAAACAGCCATTCAGTTAAGCTGTGGAGTTCCTAAAGTTCAGCAGTAAAATACAGGCCCTTTTTTGCAGTTACTGGGCTGGCTATGTGATGTCTGAGTCTTAGCACTTAGCATTCAGTTCAGGCTTTAGGTAATAATTGGGTAAATAGTCACTTGACGTCTGCCTGTCTCTATTTTTTAAAATTTTCTCCTTCTAGAAGACATAGATATACCCCATTCAGGGAGGACTGGATATAAACGTCATGCTTTGGCACACTGCAGCTACATTCATACTCTGCATTTAATGCCATATTTTGCTATCAACCAAAAAGGGAAAAAAAACCCCACCAACAGAAATCAAACAACCTCCTCCCCCAGAAGAAAAACCCAATACCCATGAGTCAAAGCTCAGTGATACATTCAGTATGTTATTAGTTGATTTGGAGTAATCTTCCATATGAAGTGTGTTCCAAAATATTTTACAGAATTAAAAGCTCTGTGTGACTACAGCACAAAAACATAATCCAAAATGTTTTGGCTAAAAAAGGAAGCCTTCTGTTTTCCTTACAACTGAGGCCAAAACAATTTTAATTTCTGGCTTCTTAATTAATGTTAAATACAGTTTAGACTGAGTTTCTCATCAAACAAATATTGCAACATTTGTAGACTTGCAGTTATTTAGTCTATTGTTTTATCTTTAATTTGAGCATCCTGAGTATAAGAGCAGTTAAATTCAGAGTCTTCATAGATCATGCCATCTGTTAATGAAAATCTGTATTTCAAAGCTGTGCAGAGTGTGGTTGATAATTTTGTCATTTTACTATAGCTTGGCCATTTTTTATTTATTTTTGCTGTATTGGTGCCTAAAGACTCTGACTGTGATCATAAAATAAGAATTCAATTTTATGACAAAATAGAGGTCCTAAAAGTTGTTTTCATTACACCCCAGCATAGACTGAGAAGCTTTTGCAATTTTTTTTATGAAAAAAGAAAGAGACTGGCAGTCTGAGATATGAGATTCAAGTTCACCTGTCTGTTCTGATTCTGTCTGGGGAACTGAACTTGTGTTAGGACCCAGTTAAAGCTCCCAGGCACTGAAGCAGTTCTGCCGCCCCTTGCTTTATCAGTTGAACTGATTGATTCCTTCATTACTATCCACAGTAGTGTAGATGTCTACACCTCAACCATTACCTTCCACTAAATGCAGATTTAAGGACTCAATACAGCTGCCCTCTATTAAAAGTCCACTGGAGGGTGAGATGACTTGTGCCCTGGAAGTGCTTATTTTCACTACAGACTAGAAAGGAAGCCTTGGATAATAGACGAGAGGTAGAAAATTGTCTGAAACTGATGGGAAAGTTAGGCAAATGTTAGATGTCAAAAATTAACCTGATCCAAACAAGTGGATCTTTAATTCAGGATGTTGTCCCGATCCAGTATCAGGAAGGTTTCATTAAAAATGATCCCAAGGACGAGATTAAGACGCTAAAGTCGGTCAAATGTCGTACAACCTTTTACTTAATACTTTTAACAAAGAATAAAGCGCGGGGGAAAGGTGAAGGGAAGGCAAAGGGAGGAAAAGAGAAGGGGGTAAAGGAAGGAAATAAGGAAAGAGGGAGAAAGCTCGCTTCTACCACTCTGAGTTCAACAGTTTTTCTGCAGATTCTGTCCGAAGTCTTCAATCATTACACGCTTCATGGAATCTGGGGTCCGTGGGGGGGTGGCACGCAGCAGGGAGGCGAGGAGGAACAAAAGAGGAGACGAAGCGGCGAAAAGGGAAAAAAAGCGGCGCCAAAAGGCGCGTGCTCCCTTTATATAGGGATCTCGCTCATGCGCAGATCGACCGGAAGTGCTGCTCTCCTGCAGGCCTCTTCTTGCTCTTTTCGTGCCCTTGGTCCCTGCGGAGGCACATGAGGTCGTCGCTTCCAAAGCTGTGAAGAAGATGGTCCTCCTAGGAGAGGGCGGCACAGTAGCAATGTCGAGACAAAATCGCATCTGGTATTGGTTCTCCACAGACGTGAAACAGCCAAGGTGCGATCCAGCATGTGAAACAGCATGGTCATGAAACTGAGCCTTCCATATGTAAGGCGAGTGGAGGGGGGGAATAAATCTTTGTTGGTAATTTTAGTTTCAGTCTTAGAAGTGATGAATCCTTTTGCAGTGAAGGTTTTACTGCATCAAGCACTTTAATGTAACCGCTTTTAATTGGAATTTTTTGGTGGGTTGTGGGTTTTTTTAAAGCAAAAATTAACATGTTGGAAGGTCCCAAAGGAACAACTATGCTTTTCAGAGAGCAGCAAGTGGGGGCTGCTCCGCAGGGTAAGGGAAGGTAAGTGCCAAGGGTAGAGGCAAGGTGGCTGAGCAGGGGCCTCACCAACAAGGGACTGGTCCCACAGCAAGGTGAGCAGAGCAGGTCCGGTGACAGTGACTGGGTAAGCTGAGAGTCCAGGACTACCCAGACCACTCTCTAGTGATGAGGCAGGTACTAGGCCAGGGTCAGCAAGGCAGTCAGGACGAGCAAGGTGCAACGCCAGGCACCGGCAGACCTACGGCAAGGCAAGAGCCTGAGTTTAAATGCAGCTGCCAAGCCAAGAGGCAGAGGCCCCAGAGAAGGTGTCTGTCAGCTCCTTCTGCCACCTTAGCTGTTGTCCAGCAGCCTGATCCCAGGTTACATGGCCACGCAGTGTCAGAGCCAGCCTTCAGCCCAGGCAGCTGTACCCCTGCGGTGGGAAAGAGGAGGCTGCAGAGCCTGCGGGTCTGCACAGGGCCCCGGCAATGTTACCACATCCTTCATAAAGAGTAGAAGAGATGATTTTAACTCTAGAAATTGCAGAGTCAAAGAGCAGGAAAGGGAATGGAGGCACTGAGCTTTACGCATGACCACAAAGAAGCACAGAGCAAAGGCAGTTGAGCCCTTCTCCCCTCGACCAGCATTTCAGTGAAACACCAGTATTCACAACATGGGATCATCATGCTAAACTAAAGAAGCTGA
>NW_009649190.1:2764687-2784651 GCF_000708025.1 Charadrius vociferus | reverse complement strand
TCTTCGGTGTAAATAATATCAGGCATACAAAAGTTTTCTGAGAAGAGTGGCATGCCTTGCGTACTTCCAACGTGACTCAATCCACTCTAGGAAATGTAGTTCACCCTATTTGTTAGCCACTTAAAAAAATTGCCAAGTTGAGGAACCACAATTGTTTAGCACTTTATCAGAAGTGAGGTGTTTGCTTTCACTGCACAGAGCTGTTTGTTGGATGGAAAGATGAAGTTTTCATTTTATACAGGGAGGTTCTTTCTATAAAGGCTAAGGCTGTTTGGTTTGAAAGTTCAGAGCTAGCTTCTTAGCTGGTCTAAATCAGCATAACCTCATTGTTTTTCTAGTCTTATAGCAATTTTTGGTGGCTGAGATCTGGCACGTCGTCTGGAACACAAGTGTTATTGTCAAACCAGCATCAGGGAGATGACCCCTCTTAAAAATGGCTATATTCCACAGTAAATATCTGCTGTCTTACCAAAGAGACCACAGCTGTGAAAATTTTCCATGAGAACTGCTATATCCACTTGTTCTCTTCTTTAATGTTAAGCTACTATAGATTAAATACTTCAGTCATGCAAAAACCCTCTTATTTCCCAAACAATTTAACTATTGGCAGTTGCATGGTATTCTGACAGAAACAATAAATAGCTTACTACTATTTTATAGAATAAAAATGTACCAATTGTCTCAGGTTTTTGCTCTGCTGAGGTGTGGTGGACGGAAGCTTCCCCATCCAGAGCCACCTGGACACTAGTAGCCTAAATAATTTCATGTGGCCAAAGCACAAACTTGTGTGTCCCAGGACTGCTGAGCAAGAAGTTATTCTGGTAGCATAAACATCCTCTTGTAGCTATCAAAGAGCTGAAGTGCTATGTCTGCGTGCTCTTACCTTTACTTTGCTCCAATCTCTGTTACACTTCATGGTATGTTATGGGTTAATGCAGACAATAGGGTTTGGAGAAATCAGTGGTGAAGAAACAGGAAAAATTGAAGAAATGGACCTCTTCCAAAAGTGTTGGGGTTTCGTAAGTTTTTTTGGAGGGTTTTGTTTTGGTTTTTTTTTGCAGTCTAGATTGCTTTTTATGCAGACCATTCCTGAAATTGGGCAATTATTCACGAGAAGCATCTGCTTCTAAATGTGGATTCTGAAGTGCTGTGTTTGGTTACAGGAGAATAAAATCTGGCCTAAGGTCCTATCCAGTGATTGAACTGTCATGAAACTGGTGAGTAACCACCAGTTACTGGGTTTAAATAATACACTGGCTAGTATGCTCAGCCCAATATAAACGGTAGTATCGCTGAAATACTATTTCCCATAAAAATTACATGGGAAGAAAATGTTTACATTCATAACCATACATGTCCCTGTCCACTGAAGCATATACCCCAATCTTCTGACTGCCTCTACAGCTCCCTACCAGCTTCCTAAGCCAAATTTCCTAGTCTTGTATCCCTGGGCTTCTCCTACCCTCTCCCAAAATCACAGAGCTAAAGAATCTGTGCTGGTGATAACACTTCTTGGGATAAATTTCTTTGCTGGTGTTGTCCTTGGTCTGGGGAAAGATGCGAGTCAGTAGGAAAGAAAGGTATTTTTGTAGGACGATGTTTAATTAAGAGTCTGCCCAGAGAAAAGTGTCTAAAAATGCCATCTCTCTGCTCCCAGCAAGATGTCATTTGGGATGCGCTTGCTGATTCTCAAGGCAGACACTAGGCTTTAAAATTTAGATGTTATAACACCTGTGTTGTAGACATGTGGCTTGGATAGGAGATCAGCTCCCTGGGCAAAACACCCTTCTTGCTGTCCAGTAGACAGGCAGCTCAGTAGCGGACCAGACTGCTGAGCAAGAAGCCCCTAGCATGTATGTGAAGTGTTAGGAGGTACTGTAGGGATTAGTTAACAGAGTGCATGGATACCATTTCTTCCTGCTCTGACTTAAGTATCTTATATCATATTGAGCCTATATTCCTTTAAACTGGCATTCTGAAATCTGGAAAGGAATTGGGTGTAGATTAGCATTAGGATTAGGTGTCAACGTCATCAATACCTGTATTACGGGACATGATGTTTTACAGCAGGGAAATGCAGGTGCTTGTATGATTCAGGAATTTCCTGAGACAGGTAGAAGGGATTTTGTGAATCAAAACATTCAATTAAGGGTTGATAAAATTCTGACCAAATTTCATGTCAAATATCTAGCTCTTTTTTTGGACCCCACTGTCATGGCCTAGCTGCTAAAATCTCCAGAGGCTTTGACGATGGTACGCCTTGTGCTCTTCATGTGCTATTAGAGAGCAGAGGGGGTGACCACAGTGTAAGACATCACAGATCATCTTCCTGAGGGTGTTCAAAAACGAGCCTAGAGGGACTGGCATGTGTGGATGTGTAATTCATCTCTGCCACTGCAAGTGTGCACAGGGGCAGAGCAAAGATCAGAGAACTCTTGCTTTTATCCCACTTGGCTCACAAATCATTTAATGGTTAGCAAAATGCAGATTTAAAAAAAATATATGCAAGACAGCAAATGATTTAATGCAGATGAAACAAAGTCAAGGAAATGACTGTACAGTAGCTGAGGAAAGTTAGCCTTGCTATTTCACACTTTATTTAAAAGAATGTGTTTCTGCCCAATACTGACCGGTCAGTACATCAGACATCGGTGGTGGTCTCCCTGGAATCAATATATTTCCTTGGTTTCCTTTCTTCAATATTAAATTTTCACTGTTTATTCAATGTTCCCTGGTTTAACTGTGTTGACGGAAGCTTGCCTAGTTCTGTTTGTTTCTGCAGAATAGAGTTGGTCCATCGCTAGAAACAGGTCAGCGCTGCTTTACTTAGTGAAATCCCAGGGAAGAGAAAGCGATTTGGATATGTGGTCAGGTATTTGATCTGTAGACCAATCATGTTTTTCTGTTTTCAAATGGTGCTTTGTGATTTATAAGCTGTAAGGGTTCTTTTGATATAAATGTGCAGCAACGACTTAGAGACATTAGAGCCTGCTATGGTCCTCCTCATAGTTACAGGTACCTCCGTCTACTGCAGTTGTTTTCACAGCAGACTTAAAATGCAGCACAACCACTGCTACCCCATAAGGAGATGAAAACTGAAATGTAGCTCCAAACTGGGACTTCAGGACGAATATAACTACCCTTTTTCCCCGTAAACACAACCACTTCAATCTTAAATCTCTCTTCAATTGCCAATTAACTCTAAAGATGCCAGAAGCCTGTTTATGCTGCAGTTGCATATTCAAGCCTGAAATCATAGAACAATTTAGGTTGGATCACTGAAGGTCATCAAGCCCAAACTCAAAGCAGGCGTACCCTACAATAACAATCAAAGTTATTTGAGGTTGTTTGGGGCTTTGTCCAGTTGAGTTTTGAAAATCTCCAAAGTTCTACAGCATCTGTAGGCAGCCTGGTTCAGAGCTGAACCATTGTGAGATTTATTTTTTTTTTTCTTTATGTTTAATTGAAATCTCGTATTGCAAGAATATATTGCCTCTTGACCTTATACTATGCACCTCCGGGGAGACTCCTGATCTACCTTGTCTCTAGGTAGACAACATTTAGATCCTCCCTTATCCTTTTCTCCAGGGAAACTCACTCACTTGTATGTCGTGTGCTCTATACCCCTAACCAGATGACCCTACACTGAATTCCTTCTGGGTGCATCCATATTCCTCTCCCAGTGGGGACCCAAACTCAATGTACTATTCTAGATAAGGTCACACAAGTGCCGAATAAAGAAGAAAAATCACTTCCCTTGATCTACTGGCTGTTCTCTCGTCAATGGCTGGCCCTTGTTGTAGCAATGGTGCACTGCTGACTCATGTTTGATTTGACATCCACTGAGACCCCAAGTACTTCCACAGAGCTCCTTTCTAGACAATTTTCCCCTAACCCATGCTGGTGCAGGGGGTATTATATCTTCATATATGCATGAATTTGCATGTGGTTTTGCTGAATTTCATGAGGTACCCATCAGCCCATTTCTCCCATCTCAAAATCCTTCAGTGGACAGCCTTGCCTTCCAGCTTATCAGTTGTGGCCTCTTCCACCCTTCAAGGTTCAGGAGATTTCTTTAAGTGCAATTATCTATGTCACTGATGAAGGTGATAAACTGTACTGGCCTCAGTATTGACCCCTAAGGAACATCGCTCCTAACAGGCTACTGGTTAGATTTTTTAAATAATGACTTAGGACACGGCCATCCAGACAATTTTTCACCTACGTTGCAGTCTGCCTCCAAACTCCACTGCCAGGCTAGGAGATCTGCAAGGCGTGAAGGCAGAGTGTACAAAGCAGTCATAAAGTGCCCCAAGCTTTTCCATGTCTTTTGTCACTTGAAGCAGTGGACCAACATTTCCCTGGTCTCTTTTTTTCTTTTTTTTTTCTTTCTGATATACTTACGGAAGAATCTCATGTTGGCACATTCATATCCCTTTCCAGTGTCAGCTCCAACTTTGGCCTGCCTGATTCCACCCCCTCATGCTCAGGCAGTGCCTTTGTAATCCAGGGAAATCTAACCTTGCTTCCAGCTCCACAGCTCTTTTTTATTTTTTAGCCTCCCCCCGCTGAACATCATTAGTTACTGTACCTCATGCAGGCAGCTGGTGGAAATTTGTTTTCAAACTCTGGAAATCACTGATCAGTATCTCCTCCCAAACTGAGATGACACTCTCATTGTCCTCTTTGTTCGTGGTTTAGAAGCTCTGGTGGGTGGTTGTTTGTTTGTTTAAATATTACTTCGTTGAAAAGAAACCATGTCGAAATATGTAGAGACACTAATGAACTTGCTGCTGGACTTTGGGAATACATCTTTGTCAGCATATAAAGATTTTGTCTTTGTCAACATAATGTATGCAACTGAAATGAATCAGAATAAGATTTCTCTAATTAGTAGCATAATTCTAGGAAGAGCTGCCATCATTTAATGGTGAGATTTTATGAGTATTTAAAATGACTGCTTTTTAAATGTTGAGTCTGGAGTTAATTTCAGAGTGGGTGCTGGAAGGTGCTTCACATACTACTGCATGTCACAACCATGCTGTGAAATAGAAGTGCACAATGGTGAGCAGCATGAATCTGAGACTATAGTTAGTATGTCACTAATGTGGCCATTAAGTTTTCATGTTAAGATTTACTATGCTGTCATTACAGCACTTTTCTTTTTTGATATATCAAACCACTATTACAGTACATATTTGTTGACATCTCATCTGTTTTAGGAAGGCAAATGATTACAAGTTACCAAGGAAACTAATAAGCAGTATGCAAGGAATGGGCTGCACAATTCGTTTTGCTAGATAGCAAGTCACTGCTGTTTTAATTTCAATTAAATTACACCTACTTCTCACGTTGATAACATAAAAACAAACCATGTACCATTTCAAAAAGAATTCGCATAGCCATATTCATTTAGTAAATGGAAATGAGCATTGTTTTCTAGCTAATACAGATGGAAGATATAGAGGAATACAATTTGTTGACGGTTTTGTGTACTTTATGTATGAAGTGCTGTATTTTATGAGTTTATAGAAAACCCTCTGTTCCACTAAGTCCACAAGACTACGCAACCACAGACCTTGGCATCTGGAGGAGTTTTTAAAACTGGGATATTTAAATTTGTTTTCTTACCTTGAATCATCTGCGCAGTTTGATACAAAAACTCTCATTCAGAGTTGCTGTTGTTGTGCTGTTCTACGGAAAGAGAAATTTGGGTTAAAGCAGATCAGTGGGGTTGAAATTGATTTGGGCTGGAGACTCAGATAAAACAGGTCACCCACCCGACCTCCTGAGCCGATTACACTGATAAGCTGCACAATGCCATGACTGAAAATCAAATAGTTTAATTTTTTTTGAAAGCAAGAGGAGATCCTCAGGGGATTGTACCTTTTGAAGCCATAATAGCTGTTGTTAGGAATTGTTGTGGGTATTTAATGTGGAGGGAAAAATCAGGGACAGCCCGTAGCCCGAAGGAGCATTTGTTCCTGGGACTGACCTTTGGGTAAAGGACCATTAATTTTTAAAGTAATATTGAACATCTTTGTTATTCTTTTCTATCCTGTTCTCCTGAGCCTGGCGTATTCTGGATGGTTTGGTTTATTGAGTTGTACCATGTCCCCCAACCTTTCCCATGTTTGTAAGCTTCCACCCTCTATAAGTCCACCAAAATATCTGCAAGGCAGCTGGAGAATAAAGCAAATGCTGCTGCCACCTACACACTGCTTAAATTGACTGTCAGTGGGCACAGTAGGCTGGAAGGGCACGCTTAGCTGAGTCCTGGGGGAGACAGGGAGCTGAGCAGGACATGCCTACAGCTGATGGAGTGGAAGGTGGAAAAAAGGCCAGGGACTTGAAAAGATCATCCTGTGGGGCATTGATACCACAATGATTTGTTAGATGGATTTATTATTTTTTTTTTACTTGTTGGACTTGCTCTCAGTGGTAGTAGAACTGACTTCACCGTAACATTTGCTCGTTAGAGCTTATGCAGAACAGATACCTGTGTGTTATAACTAAGACCAGACCACCCCACACTGTTTTCTTTGTGTATGCCGTAAAAGGCCTATTCTTAACTCCTCATATCAGTAAGGCTGAAATGAAAGTAAACATGAGTGTTACTAGATACCAATAACTTTCAAAAACATCGTATTAGCTGGGTAGTGTATCTTAGCGCCTGCGATGGGAAGGTCAGACAAGATGGTCTGAGTGTCCCTTTAGCTTTAAAATCCCTGAAAGCATGGGAGATGTGAGGGGATCTGCCAAAAGCCTTTTCACCTTCTTTCTCTGTTTGCATAGCGTTTCTCCAAAAGTATTTTTGGCAGTGGGGTTGGGGGGGTGGGGTTGACCAGTTCTATAAAGAGATCCAATAATTGCCTGTGGCAAAATTAGATCAATAAGCTGTACAACCTGCTGGTGGAAACGACAAGTTATCCACCTCTTATCAGAAGCTATTGAATTTTCAGTGTGATAATTGTTGATAGAAATACATCACGGTAATTCAGAGTACCACTTTCAGTTAATGGTGTGGTTCCGCTCCCTCCCACCTGCCATCTTTCTGGCAGTATGCTGATGTGAACTCCTGGTGATCATACTGCAAGGGGCACAATAACAATTGCACAAGTGAGTGCATCCCGTGAGCCACCGTCCAGGCAAGGAACCCAAACTGTGAGCCAGAACGTGAATGTAGGGAGCCATGGAGCCACTGTAAATGTAGTTTTGTAAGCCAAAGTGGTAACTGAAAGGCAGAGTAACATTGAAATGTCACCTTTGGAACTAGAAGGTTGGAAAAAATGCTTTGACAGGTTGCAAAATTTATTTTTATGTATAAATATGTAAAAGTATATACAAATGGGTTTAGAAAAAAAAAAGTTTGTGGAAAATTTGCTATGATACTGCAAATCTCATGTGCTGGTATGAGTGAGGCAGTGTGCAAGGATAGCAGGGGATGCCTGGATAAGCAGGAGCTGAAACAGGTAAGAATAGATAGATGGAAAGAAAAAGATAGGAATGGTATGTAGAAAACTAGACTACTCCAATTCTTTCTTCATTTTCTGAACTCCAGTTCTGCCTTGCCAAGACATGTGATGAAAGTAATATTTTCATTTATCCTGTCTATAGTCCTTATTTTGCACAGGCTTGACTCGAATACCTGGGGCTTATTTTGCAAAAGTCCTCAAAGCTTCATGGGAAATAGCAGGGACAAAGCTTCATGAGCACTTTTTCTAACATACTTCCACCAAAAGGTGTAAACGTGCTGAAAATTGGCTGCATAAAAAAGACTAGAAAAGCACTTCGTGAAGTAGGTATCAGATATAACAAGAAATATTTGACTGGTGTATACAACCATGAAACCTTCACTTTGTTTCACCATATTTGCAAAGACTGAAATATTAAATGTGTGCTGGGATTATTTATCAAATATTCTGTAAATCTGGAAGGTAGATTACAGCCACACATCAGTTTGGTGTGCTAGTTTACAAAGTATGGAAATAGACTAGTAATGTGAAAGTACACACTGCATGATTTACAAAGATGGAATAAGTGTTAAACTAAGGAAAGTATTCCCTGCAGAGGAACATGCATCATCATAAATGAGAAATTATTGCAACAATTACAACTGTTGGGTGTTTAAAGAATTAGAAATGAAGTTAAAGTGAATGAGACTGTGAACAAAAAAAATCATTCTGTAGCATCTTGTAAAAAGTAGCCAGGATTAAAATTATCACAGATAGTGTATTCAGGAAACAATTAAGAAAAGACAAAATGGAAATACATTCTCTAAAAGTATTAATCAAAGACAATACTTACAGGATGATTTTGTGCCAGTCAATCAAACTTCAGACAAAGGAAGAAAGCAGCATTAAGTTTAGATTCAAATTAAGGAATTAAATTATATAGTAACTCAGACGACTATTTCTGGATTTGTGTAAGTAGAAGCCAGTCCATAATTTTCCCCTGTGGAATAGAGATGAGAATTTCAAAGGATTTCTCCTGGCTAAATGCATTTTACATAAATGCATAATGCAAAACTATAAGCTGCAGGGGGAAACATTCCGGTTATATACAAAGTTAAAATTATGTGACATTTAAAGTATAGCTCAGAATATGCATATATGGAACACTGTGTTTATTTCTTGGACTCAGATCAACAACAAATTGCTTTCATGGCAGCTGCTTCCACGGAAATGCCTTGAGGGTCAAGGGAGTTGAGTTTGGGGAGGGGGTCTGCCCTGGTGGAGATGAACTGTTCTCTAGCTGTCAAAAACACAAGCCCGTCAATTAAAGACAGAAGCAAAAAAAAAACCAACCCCAAAACATACAGGGGCAACTAAATGAAAATGGAAACTGTGATTGGCGGCATGAAACTCTTCGGTATGCAAAGAGAATGGGAATGATAATCATTAAGATTTTACATTAAGTGGCTGGATTGGACAGTACTTTGGAGCAGAACTGGTGTGAGCTTTCACATGAGTTTTTACTGTACTTTCATGTTTTCCTAATGAGCACCAAGGGTCCCTATATTTTCTCTTTGATATTATTCCGTCCAGGCTACTTGAAATTAAATCACAGGTAGGAAAGCCACAGGGAATAACACAATAGTGATGATAAGGTGGTATCAGAGACTGGCAGGAGCCTGTGGGAAACGGCAGGGAAGCTATGGACTGACACACTAGCTACTAGCAGCAGTCCATGTTTACTCATGGATGGATGTTTACTTGTCCCACACTGGAGCATAGGATCAAAAGGGATTCTAAAGTTTGAAAATGACTAGTCTAGTGGAAGGCCTGAGGGGATTTTAGCAATTGCTGGAGCGGTGCTGGGAGATTACACAGTTAGAAATGCTAAAGGATGAAGAAGAAATGGCAGAAAGGCAGTCTGATTCTCATTCGTAAAGTAGGGGTAACTTCTTCTTATGGAAAACACTAACATTCAGGAAAATAAATATTACTTTAGACACCTGGGGCTGAACCTTTAAAAGGTGCAGCTACACTGAACTGGAAAATTCTCCAGCAGCCTCGCAGAGCCACCTTTGACTCAACAGTCTCACATGAAGTACTCCAGGCTCCTGAAACAACACCCATCCTGCACATGACTTCACATCTGCCTGAGAGGTGGGAGAGCAAGACTAAAGGCCCTCTAAGGTCAAGGAGGTAAAGCCTTCATACCACTGCTCTAGGCACAGGGTTGTTGCATACATCTGTTTCTATTTCTCTGAACGTGCAAGGGAAGAGACCTATGAAAATATTTGTTAAACCACAGTGCAAGTGCTAAGGTTATTTGCTTAGGCAAGGTAAGGGAGGATGGTCTGCTCTGTCTGATTCTGCATTAGACAAATACATTGAGGCAGTTTCTACATTGTAATTTGGTATAGGTGTGGCAGTCACTAACCTGCCTAGACACACAAACTGTCTGTGGCTTTAGCTCTTTGAATAATAAACCTTGCTGGGCACCTTCTAGTTTTGGAACATATAATAAGAGATCACAAAGGAGTCTTGATCAGCCATTTTGCTTTTTTTTTTTTTTTTTTTTTTTCCCCCAAAGGAAGGAGCATACTCTGATCCTCCAAGCTTGGTTAATGAAAAACTGTATGTGGCGTTTTGCAGTCTAATCTGGGAATGGCAAGATTACATTATATGCAGAAGTCAAGATTTCACCCCTCATTTCCCCAACCCCCATTGAGGCAGTTTTAAAAGGCTTAGTAATACAACTACATGTTGCATTACAGGTGAACTAAATAAGGAGAAGAGAGAAAAACTAATTTATTGGATGGCACAGGAAGCAAAGAATAAAACCAAAAGCTACCTTCAAGAAATACTAGGCAATAGCTATGGTCTGCAAATCTGACTTGGAAGAAAAGAGTAGACAGAAACCTGAAAAGCACTTTGGTAATCTCTATAAGGATAGACCCAATCAGATTTTAATAATCTTTCCTAATAGCCTACTGTTTATATCAAGCAAGAAACACATGCACAATTAAAAACATGTATTCAAACAATGACCCTACAGAGCATCAACTGCTCCTCTGTAATAGAAATTACTAGAAGAAAATCCCTTAAGAAATATTATCCTGTCGTAAAGTTATGCTTTATTTCCTTGAATCAGTGCTCGTTGTACATGCTGTCTTAGAGTCAAGTCTTGCGGTCAAATTCATTGACGTGTATTTGGGTGGCAAACTATTTTTAAATAATAAAAGACTAGAGATAAATCACTATCATTAGCGCAGAAGGCAAGGTCCGTTGTGGCACTTGATCCACGCTCAGTACAAAGTTAATAATCTCTCTTAAAGTTTTCTATATTCAGCTTCATTAATCTAGACAAGGTCTGGATACAACAGTGGCAGAATGAATAATTTGAATTCAAATCCCTGAAACTGAAGGAAAAGGATCAGTGCACTAGCTGGCTCTCATTCACCCTTGCAGAAATATATTCTTTTAAAAATACACTTCGGTTTGAATTTCAATGCTTGTAAAAGGTTGAAATATATAGATTGAGACACTGACCTTTCCTTTTCCTCCTTAGGTGAAATAGAACACAAGCAATGTCCATGCAATCATCCAGAGACATGAGGAAAAAAAGGTGAAGCATACAAGTGTTTCAGGGATGCAAGGATAAAAGCCAGCCTTGCAATTCTCTGAGAGGAGAAGAGGTCATATTTGGGACTTCGGTCAAACCACACTGGGAGTTTTCTAATAGACCCTGAATTACTCTTTTTGACAAAGCAATTAAAATATGAAAAGCAGAGGAAGTCACCCAGTACATACTGAAATTTATAGAGAATGGAAGGCACTTTGACCCTGTCAATATGATTGAGAACCGAACAAAATCCTCCCAGAAGGACCTGCAGCAAAAAGGATGGCAGAGTTCAAAACCGCATTTAATGAGGCGCTTCCAGTACAGAACAGCACAAATCCAGTGTTTGGACTTCAAGTTGCGACCGCAGTGCTGGCAGCATGAGTAAAACCCTGGGTCGTCCCTCCAAGCTTGCTGGTCTGCCCACAATACCGATGAAGCCTTTCCCTGTCCCACTTAATCTTGCACCAAGGGAGCAAGGAAGGCCTTCAGCCTGTTGACTTAAGTTACAGGTTTGCACCTTGTCAGCCTGTGGATCTGCCTTCCCTCTTCTGCCCAGTGCTTGAAGGGTAAGCTATAATAAAAGAGGTGAGCGGTAAGAAATCACAACCCAGGTGTGTTTTACCAGATTATCTCTATCTCTGTCTTTACAGGGATTATGTTTGATTATGACAGCATGCCTTAAGTGTCATCTAAAAATGTTTCCTGGATCAAGCCCCCTGGGGTAGGAAGCAGAAGAACAACTAGGTTCTGGATCCTGATTAAGCTTGCGAGGGGTGAGCAACTGCAAGCTGCTTGGAGAGAGGCTGCACACAGCCAGAAGCGGAGCTCTGGCCCTGGAGAGCATCTAGAGCAGGTCAAGATGCCTCTGTGGGAAAAGGACAGATGAATGCTGACTGTTTAGGGATCGCAGCACACGTGTTGGATGGCGCACGTATGAATTTTGCCCAAGTCCAATTTCAGCACAGCTGAATAGCTGATGTAGATGATCTAATAGCTTTTTAATAGACCTAAGTCTGTGTGCCGAATTATGACCTTCTCGGTCATAATTGGTTATGACCAGCCAAGCGCTTCCAGTGCTTATTCACATGGCGCCTTTAAGACCTGAGAACATATGGGGTTACAATGACATTCACGAGAATTATGCACGCATATTGATGGGGGATTTTATCACCAGCAGTATATGTGTATAAAATGTGTTCTCACTGGCCCCATAAATAACAGTATTCAGCATTTATTAGCAGACTAATAGAGAGAAGTTGTCTCACTTGGTTTTGGCCAGCAGCAGAGCATTCAGTGTATTAGATGCTGTTAATTACTTTGTTTGTTTTAAATATGTTATAATACATAAAGCTCCTGCAATTTCCCTTCTCTCTTTTCCTGCCCTCTTTTGCTTCTCTGTGCTGGAGACAGCTGTCTGGGAGCAGCAGGGAAGACTGCTCTGCCAGGGGAAGGGAGCGAGGAGCCAAGCACAATCACACAACTGGTAGGTCAGGGGCCCAATCCTGCAGACCTGAGGATGGCCACCAGGCTCAGCTGAGAGCCCACATTGCCGTGACAAGATAGGTCTGAGGCTAGGAAGCTGGTCCACAGCTGAAGGTCCAGGTCTAGACTGCCACATTGCAGCCCAGCTGAGATGCTGCTCAGGCAGGGACTGAGGGCGAGAGCCTTCACTTCCAAGTGGCCCCCAAGAAAGTTGTAGAGGGGCATCCTTTGCTGGAGCTGCCTCTGACTTTCCTCATTACAGCTTCCTTTCAGGCCTCCAGCTGTGCATTTTGGACTCTGGCCCCAAGCCCAGGCAGCTGAAGCCCTTGGTGTGGGGGATGGCTGGTGTCCTGCTCACATCCCCACTGCAGCGAAAGCAGATGGGAGGTTCCTGCCCACGCACTCTATTTTTATTCACATGAGGGAAGACCTCTGCCCCACAGCTCTCTGAAAACTTGAGAAGCGTAATTTGTTGGGTTTTCTTTTCTTCCCCCCCCCTCCCCCCTTTTTTTTTCTTTTCCTATAGAGCAGAGTGAAAAATATGCTTCTGGTGCTGTTGAGCGCAATCAGTCCTTCTGAAGGAAGTGCAATCTTAGCAGGTCTGATTGCACATGCAGGACAGATTACATGGCTGGAGAGTTACATAGCGAATAACAGATAGGTTAGGCTGGGAACAGCTGACTTCAAAGCTCTCAAAGGGCCTGCGAAGTGCTAAACGGCCAGGCCCACCCAGTTGTGCATAAGCACTGGTGGTTCTGGTGGTTATAAAGACACCGTGACCTCTGCCGGTCCCCTCTGTGATGCTCCAAGCTCAGCGTTCTCAAGGTGAGTGCAAACAAGGAGGGTGGCTCAGTGGTGCAGCCCTGCAGGGCTACCTTTGGGTCCTGTGCAATAAGGTGTGAAGCACCCATAATTCCTGTTAAGTTGAAGCACTTCTGTACATTATTAATCTGGTTTTTGGACTTTCCATGAGAAAGCACCTTATAAAATTTAGTGACCACAGTGAAATCCAATACGATTAGGTGAAGTCACTCAGTGTCAGTAAACCTGATAAGGTATATGCAATGAACACTTTTACTCAAGGATTTGGCTCGCTTGTAATAGGACAGGCATGACTGGGTTAGATTTGGATACATTTGCTGAGCTATCCCATAATTACATAAAAAAGCTTTGGCAAATCCCCCTTTTTTGGTTTGGTAACTGGTATGAAGCCAGAGATGAACGAGCTACTGCCATTGATCAACAGTATTGGATCTATCTTTGTACTAACAGACTTTTTAGAGCTGTAAAGATCTGTGGTCCTCTTGACAGTCAGAAAGAGAATGTGCAGGTTTAGTTTTGAGACTGTCCTGACAAGGGGTTTCCTGACAAATGACTCTCTCGTGAGACTTTTGACATGTAATTCAAACCATCCCCACAGCATGTATACTGCACCCTGATGTATTGTATCCTGGTGAGCAGGTTTGGAAAAAGAAACAGCTGCTGGAAGAAGAGCAGGTGTCATTCCCACAACAGGGATAAAAATAAATAGAAGACAAGAGAAATCTGTATGACCAATGAGGTATAACAGCTTATGTACTTTTGTTAAAGAGGGAGGACAGGAGAATTCTGCATAAATCAGTCACGTGGAAATACTCAGCTCAGAAAGGGAAAAAGCTCTTTAAACTACAGCTTAGTTTGAAAGTCTTCACTATGTGAGCAAAAAAGACTGTTTTTATCGGGTTTGAAACAAATCCTGATTACTGAACAAAGAGCATGACAATCGCTTATGTGAGAGAGGGATGCTATGAGGGTCTAAATGCGGTCCCGAGTACTGTTGCTTATCATGTCTGAGTGTTGTTATGCAGTACACCAGGGGAATTAGACTGAGCGTCTAACTCAGTGTTACAGAAGTATACGCGTAAGAGGCTCTGGTTTGCATCAGTCAGGACCAGTCTGTGTTTTATTCAGCGCTTTAAGGCAGATAAAACCCAGACACTGAAGCAGACCTCTGTCAGATGCTCTGAGTGACTCTGAATAACCCAGGAGCTGGCCAAGGAGTGTATAAATGGCTCCCTTTGCTGCAAACTACTTCCTCAATAATGCATATATCACAGTAATCCTTTCCTCAGGGTTCTCCCCAAAACTAAAAAGCTTAACCACTGATCTACCCTAGAAAGCTACGGAAATGAAACAACAACAGGAGGAGAAAGGGATTTACTTATCTTATATGTTTCATGTAGTTCCTATGCTCTGAGTGACTCTGAATAACCCAGGAGCTGGCCAAGGAGTGTATAAATGGCTCCCTTTGCTGCAAACTACTTCCTCAATAATGCATATATCACAGTAATCCTTTCCTCAGGGTTCTCCCCAAAACTAAAAAGCTTAACCACTGATCTACCCTAGAAAGCTACGGAAATGAAACAACAACAGGAGGAGAAAGGGATTTACTTATCTGATATGTTTCATGTAGTTCCTAGTATGGCTCAAATAAGTTTTGTGTAACAGGGAGGCCTTTCACATGTCATATACACATTAAAATCCCTAGCATGCCTAAAACTTATTAAAGACACACAAATGTGTTAATCCAGGGCATGTCATGGTGCCTTGATTAAAAAAATAAATAAATTTGAGCACAGGGAGTAATGGTAAACATACTTTAGGGATCAAACTAGTTACATCTCAAATACTTGCCTTTGGCGTGTTTCTAAACACGTGTTCTACTTGTTTGTAATCACTTCTTATGCTGAGTCCTGCCCATAGACTTTGTTCTGGACTTCACCTAGCAGTTCCTATATTCATACATTTAGCCTACAAGCAAACAGCTTTAAGATTTGTGTGAAAAGTCCCAGCAAGGCTGCGCATCCCCAGACTGTGCTCTTTGAGCATTCTCTAGCATCTCAGTAGGAGCTGCTGGTCTTTGTATTTTTTGGTCTAAATTACGGTTTGTCATCTGTTTACTTACTTAGTGGTTAACTTGGGAAGCTAAAAATCAGGCACCTTTTTCTTCATTTTAAAAAAAAAAAAAAAGAAGCTTGGCCCAAGATATAACAGACCTGACCCTCTTGATGTTCCCTTAATGTTTTGTTGCTTTTACATCTCCTGTTGTTTCATAAGGAGAAATTAAGTGTAGAAATATTAAAAATAATCCACCATGGTGGCTTTTTTTTATAATACCAGATGTTGTGAAGTTAATATTATTTTTTTCTTTTTTTTTTTTTTGAGTCATTTAGTATGTGTTTTTTTTTCCTATTAGGACAATTGCAGAAAAGGTGGGAAGCTGAGCCATGAGCCCAGACTGAAGCTAAAAACTGAGGAGAACTGAGAGCAGCAACTTGCCAAGTTCCCTGCTTCCCCGGTGGGAAGAACTGCACTTCCCAAGTCTCAGGCATCCAGAGGGGAATTTTCTGGCTCTTTAGAGCAAGCATAACGATGAACGATACAGCGACTTTTTTCCGCATTTCTTCTCCATCTAAACTGCAAATGAAATCAGAATATGCCCTTCTCTGAAACTGTAAGATTGTATTAAAAAGTGAGACAAGAATTGTAAAGAATTTAGAGGAAACCTATACAAAAGAAGTGTCAGCAATTGCAAAGCAGCAACCCAAACAACAAAACAAAACTGCTTCTCCCACTGCATCCTACAGCTTTGAACATCTTTTACTGGAAGAGAAAGGTTTTAAGAACTCCAAAACTGTATGGCATTAGGTTGTACATTGCCTGGTTTACTTATGTCTTCAGATTGGCACCTGAATCATTGTGAAATTCGTTCTTTTCCAAAACTTTGGGGGTTTTTTGCAAGCATTTGGTATTTTCTGTCAGATAAATGGATTCCTTAAGATGATAACATGGGAGAAGTTATCCTGCTTTTTTGCGTTTCACTGAACTCCATTAATAACAAATGTCAAGCACTGCTCGTATTGGTTCCATTCAAGAGAATTCAAGGAAAGCTAGTGAAAAATTGTGCATCTGATCAAATGTTTGAGAATCCCCGAAGAATGAATTATGAAGAGTTGTAGTGAAACATGTCAGCTGGTTGAGGGATAATGTGAAGTCATCCATCCCTTGAGTGTGTCATGGGAAGGACCTTGGAAAGCATTATAGAGCAAAACATAACTGATAGTCTAATCCATGGAATTTCTAATGGATTCTTATGAATTTTTTTTGATGGATATTGACTTTGGTGTGTATTGTATATATGCACTGAATAACAAAACACACTCATAGAAATTAATCTGAATTATATATTTGAATTTATATAATAGGAAGTAAGTCTGAGTTCCTGATGATCTTTGCATGTTCAGCTGAGCTGATGAGAGTGATGTCACTGAAAACTCTGTTAGGAGACAGACTTGTTACTTTTGCCTGTGTCATGGGGCACTTCAGTTCTGTGGAGTCTCAGCAGGGGCACTACAAGCATCAGCTATTTCCTCAACTGTAGCTAACTGGAGCAGCCGTGTTGCAAGAAGGAGCTTCAGCAGCCTGCAGGGGGCTACGTAAAATGCAGCAAAATGATGATCTTTTGATGCCAAGAATTTCTTTTCTCTACATGTTGCCATAAGAGTGGGAGGAGAAGAAAGACATGATGTGTCAGCCTGGAAAGTAAGAAAGGAGCTGACTCTCCAGAATCAGGTCCATGCTGAAAAGGCAGAAAACAATGCAATGCAAAGAGAGTATGCCCTGAGGATGAAGTGCGGGAGAAATGATGTATGTATATAAAAATGTGGACAAAAAATTTTCATTCTCTGACACAGTTTATGGAAGAAAGAGAGAAAGTTGCATGGCCCTCTGCAACAGAGAGAGATTACAAGGGACGTGTGACAGCTTGTGGTGTGTGTGCTGTTTTCACGTGGGCTTTATTCTCACAAATGCTCACTGGCAGAAGGATGAAAGAGGTAGTATCCCTGAAGCAATCTTTGTTAATGTCTCATCTCACAAATCATTGCAAAGCAAAGCTGGATGAATGGGAAAAGCCAATAGATTACTTCAGCACAAACTGCCATTAAAAGCTTTCTCAAGAAAAAAATCATATAATAAAGTGAAATGTTAGGGGTCACTGAAACTTGGAAGCTGGAAGTAAATTAGGAAGGAAACTTAGATAAACTCGAAAGTCATGAAGAATTTTTTGGAAAAATTACACTGGCTGTTGACGGGTTTTATTAATTGCATTCAGTGATGATGTTGAAAATGGAAATGAGGGAAGCACTAACAGTGAGCAAATATTTAGACGCACCCACAGAGCAACCAAGAATAAAAATGGATTAAAACCAATGCTGTCGTAATGGCTGGATGGTGAAACAGATGTTTCCACAAGTAAAAGCAATAGATTTTTTTCAGTGTTTGTAGGACTGAAACACAAGGAAAAGATCTGCAATGCATCCTAATCTTAGTATTAGACAGGGATAGTAAAAATAACATCTTCAAATTTGCTTATAAGGTGGATCAATCATATTCATATTCAGTTAGATGATTGACTAGAGACACAACTAATGAGTTCTTACTTGTAGTGTTGCTCTTTCACACAGGTTGAAAAATCTTTTTTTTTTCTCAAAAGTTTGCCAAGTTTATACAGTCTTTTGAAGATCTTTCTTCCCATCAATAGTTTCAGTAAAGGCGAGGGAATGTGGGGCAAGGGAAGGAATTTATGGAACTTGAAAAATTAACAATTGGGAAATATTATTGTTGTTACTGTTGTTATTTTAAAAAGATAGTCTATTGTTCAACAATGCTGAAAGGCTTTTTGGAGCAGAATTAACGTAGTAAATTACAAAAGATACAGTGGTCTGCAGAAATCACTGGCTTTCTTTAGGATTAAGATCTATTCACAGTAGATTTGGGGGAGAGAGATTCAATTTAGATATGTGATTGATATGTCTGTATACCTTAACCTATTTGGAATTAGAATTTTAAATGACATTTTGGGATCTCTAACATTTTTGTGGAAATAGAATACCGTATGTTGTGAATGGTCAGCTTGTTACAAAAAGCAAACTATTACTATTACAGATATCTATTATCAGTGAGTAGTAACTACTTAGAAAAAATGTTTAATCTCCATATGGGAAAGAGGCCTTGATAAATCCAAATTAAAAGCAAAACCAAATGAAAAAAATCCCCGTTTTCCTGCAGATGTTAGGCAGGCAAAGTTCCCCTGAAATGGAGAAGAAATAACATAGGCTTGAGTCCAAAATTACCCCATTCTTACCTTGAGCCAATTTTAGACATGAAAAGAGATCATTCACACAATCAGAATGCAGAATCTGCAAGAACAAAAAAAGCCATTACCACCTCAGGTCCAGTTAGGTTTGGACCTGGCTTCTTTCTGAATACTGGCCATATGCTTCATGGTGGCTTTTTCTCCCAGACCAGATATTGTACAACAGGTTTCACACCATTTAGAGATAGATTTTACTGCCATTTCTGAGCTCTAACCTTCATCAGTGATTCCAAAAATACCTTGCTTTAGATGACACACTGTCCCCAGATATCATCTTTAAAGACTAGAATAAATAAATGTATTTTTAAAAACTAACAGGCTTTAGCAAGTTTAGCCCCGAGCCACAGAAACAGAGATCTTCTGTAGTAAATTCTTCATAAACCTCAAATAAAACAAAGTAACTGCTTTGTTCACTGTGAACTTAAAGTCTGAACATCAGCTAGAGGTAGCTGTAGTATATAGACTGTAAAAGGAACAGAAGAACCAGTATTTGCTTTTTGTGATAGGCAGTGGCTCAGGATACTCATTGTTAGATTTAAGAGTCATCAATATTTGTATAAATGTTGTAAGGAGGGGCACTTTTAAACCCTGAAAGGAGAAATTTTCAGAAGTACATACTGATAGTTCCTCCTGCAGCTAAGGGGAAGCCTGGGAGCAGCACGAAGCTGCTACTGTGGAAACTTGGTAAGCAGAAAAGGTGGGTCTGTGGAGAAGTGGTAAACAGAAGTTGATATTTCATGGTGAGGGGGACATGATAAGCACAAGGTTTGGTGGTATGGAAGAGAGGCATGTGGAGAAATGCAGAGGGAGAACTACATAATCCAGTCACACAGTTTGTATACATCCAAAATGATCTTTTGCCATTCAGTCAAAACTGATCCAGGGCATGGATCTCCTGGATCCTACAGGATTGGTTACAGTTAGTGAGATTCTTCCAATTAAAAATACCCCATATGGTCTAAGCACTCAATGAGAATGGCAGAGGACAGTTTCAAGGCCTATAAGCTCAGGAAACTGATGTTTTAGGCATCATTTTGAACAAGTATGGGCAGAGTAAGGTTGAAGAGAAACAGATGTTTCACATATAAGATCTTAAAGAAGGAAAGGGAGACAAAAAGACCCAGTATCTTGGAGATGTTTGGCAGAATGGTATCCTTCTGGATGTGAGAACCTAGGAAAAAATTCTGACTTGAAAGTGATCCATGCTATAGGC
>NW_009649190.1:2758727-2764657 GCF_000708025.1 Charadrius vociferus | reverse complement strand
GGGGGGGGGAGGGGGGGAAACAGGAGCAGGGCAAGACAAAAATTCAAAAATTGAAGTTAGAGTTGGTGAGAAAGAAAAAAAAAAGTAAAGAAAATCTCATGAAAACTTGCCAACTCATTGTCTCACGAGAAGAGTTAGTCTGTAAAACTTGTTATAAAACCCAGTTCCAGTACTCCCCAGTAAGCTCCAGGCAAGAAATCTTCATGATTTCTGTCAATATGCCCTTCTGGTTTCAGTATGGTTGGCCAGTGAACTAAGTCAGCCTGTGAGATTGAAGCCACTGCATACAATGGGTGTTATTTGGATTTGTATATATTTTATCTATCTGCTCCATTGTATTTTTTTCCCAGGTATGTTTTAAGTATATTTTGTAAAACAAGAAAACATGAATTAGGAACAAAGGAACATACTACTCCAGCTGTGTTAGAGGAGGTAAGAATAATGAGAGAATTTGACAAATATAAATGTTTATAAAACATTCTTCAGTAATATTAGCTGGTAGGATTTCTTTGAAATCTGTGACAAACCTGGGAATAGGATAGCAAGACCAAAGATAAAGTTCATCTTTAAATATTTCCTCTGATATTTTTTCAGTCATTTTTTCCCCCCTTAATACCTTTTACTGATTTTAATTGTGACCACAAGGGAATGAAGTATATTAAGTATATTATAATTTATGGTAATGAGTTTCAGTCCCTGGCCTTGATTTCTCTCTTCTGGTGTCATAGTAGAAAGACTTATTTTGCTAGGTTATGGAGAAAGGGAAAAGTTCCACTAAAACTGCTGTGCCAGGAAGAAACCACAACAACCACAAAAAGGAATAAATAATTTTGGAGTTAAAATGCATTGTAAAATGCATGATGAGATAATCAGTGGTCTTCCTATGCCTAAGGCCTTTGCAACATTTCAAACAATGCCTGTTAGAGGAACAAGGACTCTTCAGAGCATCTAAAAGTGAAGATTATGAGTGGACCTCGAGGTGGGAATTCCCTGCAGCATGTCCCCTAGCCCTGCTCTGCCAAAGAGCTGGTACGTGGCGGGTCACAAGCGGCCAGATGCCATTCCAGTGCACATTTAAGACACAGATGTGCACCTAGATGTGAGAATTTGTGTCCCATGGAAAGGTCCTTCCAGCTGGAAAACCTCTGGGATCACAGTCCTGGCCTTGAATAATTGGAGTCACAGGTTCAAGCCAGGTGCCGAGGTCAGGCTTGACCCCTTGACATAACACAAGTTGGAGGAGGTCCCAGTATCTCCTTTTTTGCCCAGAAATGTTAGTGAGGATTTAGGAAGTCTTTCCTGACACAGGGATTGCTGAACTAGATTTAGTTCCTGAGGCAAAGGGGCACCTGCACTTGGTGGAATGTCATTTGTGAGTAGGAATGAACGTTTTATTAATTTTAAAAAAGCCTTTATTTCCCTTGTTACTTGTGGATTTGACAATGTATTTACGTAGATTTTTTCTTCTTAATCTGGCTACAATGATGACATGAAATTATTTTAATTCCTAGTGCTCTATATTCAACAGCGGTTTTCAGTCTGCAGCCTTGAGTGTCCACAGGCTAGCTCTGAGTATGCTGTGAAATGTAAATTAAGAACAACAAAACAATTCCTGGAATTATAGTAGTTTTATATTCCCTATGTAAATTCTGCCCCCTCCTACAATCTTTTTAGGTTTTGTTGTGGTTTAACCCCAGCTGGCAAGTAGAGCCATGCATCCATTCACTCACTTCTCCCCCAACCCCCAGTAGGGTAGGGAGAAGAGGGAGAAAAAGGAAAAAATACTCATGAGTTGAGATAAAGTCAGTTTAATAGAACAGTTGTGGAAGAGAAAATAATAATGGTGGTAGAAGAATGTACAAAATAAATGATGCTGTACAATTTCTCACCACCCAACGATTGATTGCCCAGCCCATCCCGAGCAGCAATCACAGATTCCTGCCTCCCTACTGACCCCCTTTTATATACTGACCGTAATGTCTATGGTACGGAATGTTCCTTTGGCCAGCTTGTCCTGTCTATACTCCCACTCAGCTTCTATGGGAAGCTGAAAAAGTCCTTGACTTAATATAAGCATTACCTAGCAACAACTAAAACAATATGTATTATCAAGATTATTCTCATATTAAATCCAACACAGCAGCTACTAGGAAGAAAATTAACTCTATCCCAGCTGAAACCAGAACAGGTGTCCACTGACAAAAACAATTTTGAATATTGCTTCTCTCTGGAGAAAAGCAAGAGTAAATATCAGTTCAGCTTTGCTGGCTTTTAATTTTTCTTGCTTTACAACTTTAGCATCATACAGGAAGAGAATAGTAACTTATTGCTAGACAGTGATGTGTTATAATATATGTGCATATAAAACAATAATATGCATGCTATTACAGGAATTACAACCTGGTGTTGCAGTCTTAGGACAAAAGCTATAATAAGAATGAGAAAAAGGATTTCACTGATCTTTCATTTATGTAAAAATATTAGGAAAAGTATTAATTTCTTGTGGGTGTCATTTCGAGAAAATATTTTACTTTTTTTCTGACCCTTTCTTGAAAATAATTTTAAGCTTTCTACACATCAAACAAATGTCAATAACAGGCCACCATGACTGTCCTGATCAAAGTTTGTGTTAACACTCATTATTTTACTTAGAATTCAGTTCTGAAAATAAACTAATGGCATGTGCAACCAGTTACAGAGGTAAAGACTTTATCTGTTAAGGTATTTAGTGCAGGGACTGACTTCTTTTGTGTTCTGTATAGGCCTGAGTTCATGGTCAGTGTTTTATAAATACAATTTTAAAAGATTTTATTTGTGACTTTAAATATGTTTAATTCAGTTCTTTAATACAGCCAGGTCAGGAGTTTATTCACTTTGATAATTAAGGGGAAATGTGTTTCTATGGTTTTAATTCTGATTTTTATTGAATATGTAACAGTTTCCTTTGCCCAGTATCACTTACAAAGACGTGTTCTTGACCTGATTTGTATGGTGCTTTTTGTTCTCATATCCCAGAGCCATAAAATTCATTTTAATATTTAATTTAAAAACTGCTAAGTCAACTGATTATTAAGTAGATTTGCTTGTACTAGTAGCAGTATTGAATATATTATGCCATTGATCTGCTATAATTATGTCTTCTTCTTTTATCAGACCTAAATAGCAAAGTTGAGTTACTTACCTCGAATCTGGCTATGGTGGATGGAAATTACATAGCTACAACTCATTTCATATAAAAGATGGTTATTTTTTGTGAAGAAGATGCACCACAAGAGCAAATGATAGATACTTGTTTTTCTACCTTGTGTTCACTGCTGTTGTCTACAAAGAAGAGATGAATTTAAATTGTTGATTGGTTTTTTGTTAATACATATGAGTGTTTATAATATCACCCAAATATATTTGTGTAAATATTTAATATGTCTCTCTTGTAACTTCCATTCCTTCCAGCTGTTGACTCCATGACCGTTGTGATGTGCACTTTTGTCATTTCCAGGCAGTGGTAATTAAGCTCACCTTAGGGAAGAAAACATGAGAGCCAGGATCTGCAGAGCCTCTTCCTGGCCCCTTGCAGCACAACCCAGCTCTGATGGGTGCACTGGCAACTGTATTACTTCCCAAGGAATTCTAAGGTTTGATGTTTGCTACGTGAAGCCCTACATGTCCTTAGCAGTTGCGATCAGTCCTCCGGGAAGCCCAGAGTGACCAGGGAGAACAGAATTTGCCTTTTTTTGACAGAATGTAGGTCTGGCAGTTTTTGACAGATCTGTTTGGCTGACATCATGGTCTGTGGCTAACGTGGGTCTCATAAAATCTGCATGAAGTGCTGGGCAGGTGCTTCTTGAAAGTGTGCTTGAAACAGTGTAAATCCAATTTCTGTAAATATTTCTAGATTATTATCAAAGCTGTAGTGTCTGAAATAACTTGAGTTCCTATAGGTACTTTAAGTCTAGAAGGTAAAATCTTTCTGCATTGGATGCTCAGGAGCAGAGGGATTTGGTAATTAGATTTAATTGTGTCAGCCTGCAGTGCCTGATAAAATTCAAATCAAATATTTTGTTGGCAGATCCTCAGATACTCTGATTCTGGCTGGAGGTACTGCCTGCCCAGTGTTAGTCTACCTCGTGGCTGGAGATTTTATTCTCTGTCTCCGTTTATCTCTTTGTTACATCCTCATTTGACTCCAAGTTGCTTCACAGTGGATTGCTGTTGTTGCTTTGTGTGCCTGTCTCAAAGAGGGTGACTGTTCCTACCAGGAACAATGTCCCTGGCTATACATGGTTGGAACTAGATAAATGAAAGTTCCTGGCGCTGGAGATAGACTGTGACAGGAGAAATGTACCCAAAGTAGGCAGGCGTTTGAGCTGAAGAGAGGGTAGATACTAAGGACTGTTAGGATCAGAAGTGATGATTCACTAGTTTAGTGATTCAGAAGTTTAGTTCTGAATCTGATGACAAGAAGAAGGCAGTCTGGAAAAAAAAAAAAAAAGGTTGATAGTTTAGATTGCCTTAGGCAGAAAAAATAGTTTTCAATAGAGAGGAAGCACAGAGGCTGATGACAAGAAGAAGGCAGTCTGGTGTGATGAAGTGAACTGTTGGTGAAATGGAAGGTATTCTGCATAATTGGTGCCTCTTACAGAACAGCAGTGTTGCAGCATAGCATTGCTGGAGATAAGCCTGCTGGAGAGAGGTGAGGTAATGTGAAGAGTCCAAGAAATGTCAAATTACCTGTCTGACAAAGTATATGAGCATGGTGTTCATGAATATTCTAGTGTATTACCAAAGCAGGTGCTAAGCTGTGTCTGCTTGAGAAGGAGGATGAATTCTCACTTTCCCTGACACGATTTCCTACCTAGGAAATGATGCTGGCCTCTGTGCTGAGATACAGACCTATTAATTATCAGTGTCTCCTTCATATGAACTCTGTCTGTACCAAGTCCCGAGCCAATATACTGGAGAGCTGGGCTGGACCTCTGATTGTGCCACTAACGTACGCCTTGGCTTTGGGCACCGCACTGGTGTGTGTTTCTTTCTTCCTTCCTTAGCCTCCTCTGAAAATACCCCAGGTCTCAGGTGATCCTCTCCTTTTTCTAGGGACTCTGGCATAATGTGTACGAACCAGGTTTTTGAAGCTCTGCTATACTCAACATATGTTACCTTATTATTTTTTGCCAGGTTTTGGTTGAGAAGTCATGGGATTTTTAAGGCACATGTTTGCCATGTCTTTTCTCCAAGGACAGAAAGAAGCAGGTGGGCATACCCCTCTAAAAGTATACGTAGGGAACACGAAAGATGACGAGGAGCCCTGGAGATGGATGGCTCTGACAATCTGAGTTACTGTGACTTCACTAGATCAGTTGTGTCATAGTGACTGACTGTTACATGTGCTCATCTACCAGGGACAGAGAGCAAGACAAAACATTTTAGCTTCAAGCCTCTTCCAGCATGGTAATGCTGTTGTGTGTCTAAGCCACTTGCTGTTTTCCAATTATAGCTTTGTTTTTTTTTCTCCTCCTTTAGAAGAAAAAAAAATATCACAGAGTTTCCTGCTGGCCTGCACATTCTATACATGAATGACCCTTTCCACTGCCCTGCTCGTTACTGGAATTATTCTTGGCAAAAATATTTAGTATTTATGTGTTGGCAAGCTGTGTATTAGGGAGAGATAAGAAAGGGATCATCATTAAGATGAGAAAAGAAAGTGAATCTGAGGAGGTAAGGGGAGGATACTGTGAGGGAGAGAGTTAGAAGCAAGACTGCTAATATCTGAAAGAAATCCATGTTAGGAAAGAAGACAAGGCGGTAGAAATCTGAGAGCAAGGAAACTGCAAGGAAGAGAGGCTGAGAGAGTCTGAAGAACTCTGCAGAGAAAGGAGATCAAGGGTGTAGAATGAAAAACAAAATTACCCATGTGCTGTGGAAAGGTTAAA